>NW_009620197.1:0-25385 GCF_000690535.1 Cariama cristata
CGCTTGCCAGCCCCCTTCCCCGCAACTGCTGGGCGAGCTTAACACTTGCCCCCTTCCCCACTAACGAGCCAAGGGTGGGCAGAGGCCCCCGACACCAAGCCCTGGTAACTATCTAGAAGCAGGTCTGCTCTTCCTCGCTGTGGAATAGAGCCTTCTGGAGCTCCCTCGGTACCTCTTTAGGGGAGAGGTGTCCTCGGACCCCAGTTTCTGAGGGTTGTGAGAATAACCCTTTACCACCCACTGCCCCCTGCTACTGAGGAAATTCCTCCCCCGAGCAGAGGAGACAGCCCTTCCCCGGCTCTTCCCCAGACCAGATAGTAACAGGGGAGTCTTCACAGAAACCCCGTATGCCCAAGAGAGGCAGTCCCCAAGACAGAAATAAGCAGGAGCTCCAGATACTTACCTAGTAATTTTAATTATTTACAACTGCTCAGCAGGCAGCAGAGAAAGCAAAGGAGAGAAAGCAGAGGCAGATTTAGATATTATTCTTCCCTTTTCCAGTTGCTGTTAACCACTGGAGATAAAGGTAATTTCCAATACTGACCTCATCCTCCTTCATCCCAAGGAAGATTCCCTTATCCTCTAATCCCAAGAGGGTTTTCTTCACGTATCCTGTGCAAGGAGAGAAGACACACCTTCCAGTTACAGGGAAAGGAAAAGGCAGATTTCGCTGGTAATATCCACAGAGATAGCAAGAATTTTTTTCAGAGGAAGAGATTTACCCACCCTTAAGGACAAGGTGCACCTAGAGGAAAGAAAAGAGAGATTTGCAGGTAGGGAGATTGGGGAAATTGATCTCTGAAATAATCTGACAATCACTGAAAAGGCTGTCTCCCAGGGGAGCATCCCTTTAGTACTTAGCTGCCAAAAGGGAGAGAGGATCTCTCATCCTGGGATAAAACCAGCAGTTTTAGGGGACTGACGTTCCCAAGCAGATTGCTTTAATACTCAAGATCCTGATTTCATCCACAATCCCTTCAACCTCAAAATATTTCTTGAAGAAGCTCTTGGAGTAGCTGACAGCAACATTCTGAGGATGGGTCTCAGAGAAGGAGTGTGAAGGGCAGCACCCCAGAAACCAGCACTGAAGATCATCCACCTCCCTCCAGAAAATCTTCCAGAGTGAGTGAGTGACCACATTATATCACCTCTCTATTCCTAGCTGTCCTTCTCTTTTGCCTTCTGTCCTTGTTTTCCATGTCTCTTCTCTCACTGTATCTGCTTTCCTTTTATTTTTTTGCTCTCTGTTTCTGAACCTCTCCCCAGCCACCTTTTTCTGCATGTCTTTATCTCTCGTCATTTAGCTCCCTTATATGCTATATGGAATTGACCTGATTCTTTCCCTCGCTATTTATCTTATGGGAGACCTTAGCCCTATTTAATTGTAAGAAACCTCTCTGCCCTTTCCCTCCTACTTTCTTTCACTGATGTTTTCTTCCTAGGCTCAGCCTGTATCATCACGGGTGTGAAATTAATTTCTGTCATTTAGGGGTTATTGACAAGGATAATAGTGGCCAAAAAGCGTCGAGGAGACAGGAGCAGTGATTTGTAGTGCTAGTGTCCAAGGATGCACCCGTGGGGTTGGAGTGGCAGTTGTTCTCCATGTGGGTCCTACTATGCTCGTAACTGTGGGAATAAAATCATTGTGCGATGCAGACCTCGCTGTGCCTGGGAGCTGAATGTACAGATCCCAGTGCTCGTACTCTGAGGTGTGTGTCCTAGTGTACTTAGGGGCTGCGGGATGAATTCTGGAAAGAGTGCCCTTGAGAGTGGGTTCTGTGGTGCTCAGGGGCCTAGGAAGGAAAATCGTGACAGTGCCGGGGGAACCTGCTCTGAAAGCCAAAAGAAGCCATTCTGTTGCCACCGGTCTTCCTCTGTGTTTTATGCTGTGTTCAGGGGCTAGGAATGTGAATCCTAGTGCTGGTGTTGTGGTGAGCCAAGCTGGCTGCTTTTTGTAAACGAGGCAGTTAATTTCCAGTCATAAATGAGTATTCTGACACTTAACGTAGCGATTTCCTGAGAAATCGAGTCCGAGGGAGACTTCATCTCAAATGAAGCCAAAGCAGATTCCTGTAGCAGAGGAATCATGCCTAAGGATATCTCACCTGAGATATTCCTGTTTCTGTTCTCCAGTGAGATAGCAGTGAGGAAATCCAAGATCAGAGGGTCCTTGGCCAGGACAGGAACCCTTCTGGAATCTATTTGGGAGCACAGTGGTTAACTGGGAGTCCCTGAAGAAGGGACTCCTCGGTGTAATTTGCTAGCAAGATCAGACAAAAGATGCCAGGTCCCTCCAAAGTGACTCCCCATTTTGGCAGAGAATTTTCGCAGTTATCTGTAGCTTCAGGAGGTGCCTCTTTCTAAGGGGAGGCTGAACCATGAAGCGTACATATGTTCTGGGGGTACTGTTAGATGCCCTCCTACCTGTTGCCCTATAGTTACGCAATCCGCCTGTTTTGAGTACAGCTGTGTTATCTAGCACAAGGGAAGAGATAACTGAGGCATTTTGGCCTTTGTACATTCAAGGGGGTAACTGACTTTTCATGCTCTTGAGGTTAATTTACCTCGCGCTGCCCCCTTCCTCACAGTAATGACTTGACATTTTTCAAGTGCTTTTGGCTCTGATGGATGCCAGGGCACTTTACAGAATATATATGCCAGCTTTACAAAATTCTGCTCTCCCACAACGATTATCTTTCTGGATTTGAAATGTTTTTTTCTTCATTATTAATGATTAAGATTTTGTATCTGCTGCCTGAGCTTTAAATATTCATGACAGACATGCAAGGCTGAAAGTCGTGTGCTGTAGAGTAATTATTATTTATTTCTTGATTGCTGACAGGGCATTCAGTGCTGTCTTGGACACACAAAATTAAGACAATCTCTGCTCTGAAGATCTTGTACTCTAAAACACGGCTATACAAAAGCTAGGACATACTGATAAATTTAAGGAAGGGAATAATTTTTGGAGAGCATAGCTCTTCAGTATGATCATGGTATTTACATCAAATGTTTATAACAGGTGAAAATGCAGCTTCCTCTGAGGTGGAACACTGCAGCTGTTCTGCACCATTTATTTTATACAAAAGTATCCATGAAAGAAAAAGGGAGAGTATTATTTGTCTTCCTAAAAGTGCAAGGTACTTCATAGGCACATTTAAATCAAAGTGCTATGTCTTCAAGAGTTTACATTAAGAATGTTAAATCTGAACCCCTAAAATTAGACTTTAAAACCCACATTTAAGTACCTAAGTAAATAGCCTTATTTTTGCAAATGCCCAAGAAGAGTAGAGTTGACTTCAAGAGAAGCAATGAAGTCTTCAACGGCTGAGTAAAGCGACACTTAGTTATGTGGGTAAGGGTTTGTAAATTTAAATTTGGACATTTGTGCTTCCAAAAGTTGACTTCTTAAGTTGAAGCAGTGTGATCCTGTCCTATGGGCACTCCATCTGAGAACTGAGTGTGTGGCATTTCTCAGGTCAAGCCCTTAAGTAAAATGAAATTAGAAGGTCTAGAGAGTTATGGGAAAAGGATTATGTTACTGAAAGATCATGGGGTTATATTAATGTTTAAGTATGTGTTCTGTAAGTTCTTGAGTTTTATCTCGAAATCTGGTTCTGTAGGCAAGTTTGTAGAATAGAATAAGGAGTCAGAAAAGTTGGAATGAAATACAATAAATAGTTTGAGGAGTTTGGATATAATTTCCCAGTCTGAGACAGGGTTGTGACTACTGTAGTACTTTTTTTTTTTTTTCCCTTCTGTCTAAAAATACAGCTGAATGCTGGTGTCTCTGGAGAAGGTTTTTCCTACCGCAGAGGTACAGGTATCTCTGCTTGCTACCTCCTCCCCTAAACTGCAGCTGACCTTCATGTAGTGGGAGATTCGCTCTGTATCACCGTTTGGATCTTTGGCCCTTTACTTCAAGTGTCAGAAAGGAGGTATGGTTAATGGCAACTGTGATATGGACAGCTGTCCCTCAAGAGCTGGACTGAGCCGATTATCTCATTTTACACAGCTGTCAGACAGGAATTACATCTCGGTCATTAGCAACCAAAAGATGAAATGCTTTTGGATTCATTTTTCTATTTGCTTCTCCCAGCCTTGAGTGGAATTGTAACCAGTGACTTCCACACAGAACCCGCTGTGATTTGTAGTACTCCATTTGCAGAATCTGTTGCCGAGTGATGCTTTGGAATTGAAACTGTAACAAATATTGTTTCTAGCATTTTCGGTCTGGAAGACAACTTTGAAAAGATGAGTAGTGCCTAGATCAACGGACAGCCTAAAACGGTACCTCCGAAATGTCTGAACTCTCCAGTTGTTGTAACTCTGAGGAAAAGCGTTTAAATCTCTGTATTGCTGGCTGTTGCACATCTTGTTACTTTAGCCAGAATATCCAACTGATGTGTTCAACCCCCAAATGCGTATCATCTTGGTAGGAGTCAGTATTGCTACTTGCTATCTATTCTGCCAGTTTTGTTTCCTTCTTCCTTCTAAGGGATATATTGTGGACCTAAAAATCTGTAACGTGTTTCTGCCCTGTACTCATGTTTTCACTTTTAAAGGCAGTCTGTGTGTGTGTATTACTGTGAGAGAGCATGCATGCTGCAGTATGTTTCTACAATTAATTAATTGCAAATTTTCATTTTAAGTTTGAAATGAAAATGCAAAATATTGGGAATGTTTCAAAATTCAGATGCCTTGCAACAGAGTTTAGCACTGATTTAATGTTGTGTCCTGTGGTGCTTTGCCAAGATTTGGACTGGACTGAAGTTTTATCCCTCTGTCTTTGACCTGCCCCATCCTCGGCCCCATCCTGTTATAAACCTTGGAGTTGGTGTTCTAAAGGTAGATGACACAGATTTTGCTTGTTCCTTACCTTTATGAACCCTTTCCTGAATCCTGTCCTGGGCTTCCTAGCGTGGTGTGACAGTCAGGTTCCTCTCCGGCACCTTTAAGGCACAGGATGTTTCCACCCCGCCTACTCCTTTACTCTCATTTCCTCCTACACCCCACTCCTCCTCCCAGTTCTCTCTGTTCTGCTCTTTGCATCTCATTTTCCATCCTGTCCCTTTGGCATTCTGTCCTGTGGTCCTATAAGCCTAAAATGCTGCTTCTCTCTTCATCAAGCAAGCATCCCTCATCTCCTCTCTAGGCTTCTTCACTGGCAGGAATCCTTTCTTACTACATCTCACAGGCCCTGTCCTTACTTCCACACCTGCATTTTGACCTGTTCTTGGTTTGGCTTTCATTAGATTATATGCTTGTGGACACGTAGTGGGTTTTTTTGTCTGAGGTTACATCAAGAAACCTGTTCTTTTTTACCACTATATAATAAATAGAATTTTGTTCCTCTGAAAATAGCCAGTTTTGCTAGGCTGGAGAATGGCACTTTGTCTCCATAATCCATCTTACTCATTCATTCTCCCACCTTCCCTTCTCCCCTGCCCCCTTCCCTTCCTCAGGAATAGCTGGATTTTAGTGGGTTAGAATGAAAAGCCCTTGCATGACGTTCTCTGGTTCCTTCCGCTACTTCAGGATCTTGGTTTTGAGAATTGGGGTGAACAATTTGTGCAAGGCCCTGTACATCATTCCTCATCTTTCTAAGCTGGTCAGTTTACTTGATATGAAGTCAAGAAATAAGGGGAGTTGTGTTCTTTTTTTGGCCCTTTCTTATGTGTAAGAGAGACTGAGTAATGAGGGAGAGGAGGAGATGACGAGTGAGAGCTTTTATACCTCGAGGAAAAAAATATTTGCTTTTTTGTTTCTTACAATTAGCAATTCAAATTTTGTTTATGCTCTCTGCTGTATAAAGACTGTGGCTGATTATAGCAGAAATATGTAATTACTGTTAAAAGTTCAAATCTGAATAATTGGGAAGGAATCTGAACTCTTTGTGGTCACAAATTAAAGGAGCAACGTTTCTGAATTCTCAGTTTCCCCAAAAAAACTATTGTTAAGTAAAACCAAAACAATTCTCTCTCCCCATCAGGAGCTTGCAGAGAAAAATAAACAAGCTGCTAAAATCGTTACCTCTGAAATTCCCTCTGTCTCTACCTGAAGAAAGCAGACAAGCTTTGAGTGTAGAGAACTGGTCTGGGATTTGGGAGACCTGTGTTCTCTGCATGGTTCTGCTGCTCCTTTGCTGGCTGACCTTGGGCTGCACGCTTCTCCGTGCTGGGCTTCCCATTTATCCTGGAATAGGTTATCGATCCTTTATAAGGGTTCCAAAGTATAAGGATGGAAAACACTTCACAAAGGCTGGCTGTTCTTCTTGCTGTTGGTTACCTTAATTGGAACGTGATACTGAATTCAAAACCTCTGTATGCCGCTTTTTGTGGCATTAGGAAACAGTGAAAGCATGATGACCCGATTAATTTTTGTTTCGTGGAAGGACCTGTGACTCCAAAACTGAATGATCCTGTACCATGTCTGCAGCTTAGAACTGTTTTTTTAAGTTGACTTAAGTATAGATATTCTGACTCTCTTGAAGCTTCTCCTGAGATCTCTAATGACCTTTTCTTGGCCAGGTCTCAGGGTCTCTATTCCATCTTCATCCTTCTTGGCTGCCCTGCTGTTTTTGACACTTGATCATGCCCAGTTTTGAAATCTTGTCCTCCCTTGACTTTTGTGTCAGTATTTTCCTGGTTTCCCTCCTACTGTTCTAGTCATTCATTCAGGAGCTTCTGCACTAAGCTATTTACCTTCCTCCATTTATTTTTTCCGTAAGTTAGACACAAAAACTCACCTCTGATACCCTCTCGTTGCTTTTCTTTACCTCCTCCATGCCAGTGATACTAAATTATGCAACTTGGCATACTACCTTAACCTATTTTTTTGAGTGATTTGCTGCAAGTTTGAGACCGCTGAGGCCAAGATGGAACTCCAGAAAGCTCCTTTGAGATTTCCCTTTGTTTCCTGCTTTGCTCTGTTGCGAGCCTCCACAGTTGGGCCTATTAACATGGTTTTCTCACACTCTTTGTGCTCTGCACATACAGGAATAGGGATCATCTTCCAGTTTCGTGGTCTGGGTCTCCCACTTCTTCTTTCTTAGTCCCTTTGGGTAGCCCTTGTGCTTTCTCCTTCACTCGCCATCTCAGTTACTGCTAGTTGTTCTTGCTGGCCTCTGACAGCTGCCTTACCTTCTTGTCTTGTTAAAATCACAATTACTGAAGCTATCCTGGCGTGTTTTCTCAACATGTTGCCATCTCCTCCTTGGCAAGCCTGTGCTTTGGCTACTATCCACCACATAAGGTTCCAGCTTCTTGTACTTGCTCTACAGGACCTTCACATTTATGTTTCTCCCCTATCTGTTGCTGTCTCTTGTTGTCCTTTGCTCTGCCAGCAACACGAGCGTGACTTTGTGCTTTTCCATTTCTTGGATGAGCATCTCTTCACATTCTTCCTCAGCTGACTCATACCTTGATACATATAGGAAAATTGCCAGCCAATAGAGGCCAGACATACTGGAAACTACTTATTTGCATATTTGAAAATTATTCAAAAGGTCTAACTGATATTCAGAGGTAGTTGTCTTATTACATGTACCCTCCTCTCTCTGGCTTCTTTTGTAAAGAAGGATGATTACAAAAGTAAATAAAGATCATAAGCAAAGACACATTTCAAAGGCTTAGGAAGGTCAGGGTGGGAGCAGAGTAATCTTTACTCGCAGTAGCAAGGTGGCAACTGTGGCAAGTATGTGTGTGGAAGAAAGGGGCTTCTTTCAGTGCCTGTAAGGAAATGAAGAGGAGATTTAGTTTGAGGATGATACACAAAATGGAGCAGCAGGATGCGGAAAGCCAAGTAGCAATACTAGTGTTTTAAGCCAGAAGAAGCTGTTAATGGGTGCGTGTTCCTTGCTAGTGTGGTTCTGAATCCTCTTGACCTTCAAGCTCGGTACAAATATTTACAAGTTGTGAGCCTGGCTGGGGATTATCAGGTGTTTTGTCTCTGGAAGACAGTTCAGTCAGTTCAGTTCAGAATAACAGCTAACAGAACAATGAAAAGGAATTACGTTAAAACAGTGATTGAGACCTAATTTATGAGCTCCACACGGTATTACTTGATTCTTCTGATCATTGTCCAACTTCAATTTCAGCTGTGCTTTGCTTCCAGACTCCTCTTTAACAGGCTTTTCTGCAGCTCTTTGGTCGTCTTAACTCTGGGAGCATCTGCTATATGTACGTTTTGGCCACGTGGTATACGACTAATCTCCCCTTCATACCAATTTCCTTATTTTCTATGAATTCAGTACATAGTTCTTGCCTCATGCTCGACACCCATTTCCACAAATGGGACGGAATGGGTTGTGGCTTGTTTCGGCAACTACTGCAGGGTTCATATTGACTAATCTGTTTTCAGTGGTTCAGCCTTTGGTGAACAGGTTCTGACCACTTGCAGTCAGATTTTCATTTTCACTGTGGCTGGCTGGCATTCATTTAGCCCTGGGAGCTCTCTTACATCTTTGTAGTATTACTGTTATTGAACTGCATGGTTAACGGTCATTTTTCACTGATAGATGCGTTTTTTAATGGGAATAAGAATACAGTTTTCATTTATAAGTGCATGTTGTATTCTTTTAATCTGGGTTTCTGTACCTATCTTTGCAACGATGTGAAGATCTTCTGAGCAAGATATTCTGCCTGCTGATCTGCCTCTGGTGTTGTCTCTAATTTCAGAGACAATCTGGGTGTCGTATCAGTGTTTGCATATCCTGTACTGAAGGTTGAGTACTGGATGCGATTCTGATAGGCAGCTAAAATGGAAATCCTTCTTTTCAACCTGGGTGCTCCCACAAGGCTGGGGAAGTACCTTCTCTTAGATACAGTTTCCCTACCACAGACTTTCTGGTTTCCAGAGGAAAATTTCATTCCAGATATGTGCTCATAAATGTGAATTATTCCAAAAACAATACCCAGTACCTTTCTCGATGCAAGAGTAATTGTTCTGTTAATATTCTTAAAGCAAATGCCAAAGATTTCTCTTGCCTGCCTTGGCGTATGTTTAGAATTACAGCTTCTACTTCCAATGGTAAAATATTGCTTAGTGGTACTGAGGATGGAGGGATGCTGTAGAGACATTTCTGCTGCGGTGATGTATTTTCATTGTGCTTCTTCAAAGCGCTTGGTTTACTTTTTACTTCAAATCTGTTATTGGGAGGGTTGTCATGGGACATTTGGCTTATTATTAGAATAAATCTTTTCTAGTGGTCTTATTACAAAGAAAATAATTTTCAGCTCAAAAATATTTTAGGCATAGCAGTATTCTCAATATCATTTGCTATTTCTTTTGACAGGTGATACGTATTCCCCGCTTTCACTTACGCAGCACCATAAATAAGCAAACTAACTTAACTTTGAGCATGTATTTTCAGAATGTCTGAGGGGTCTCTGCTATGTTTGTGTAGTATTTCTCAATGCATTTTTGCTGCATGTTTACATAGCAGACAATAAAAATATTTGATTAGCTGGTCTTATTGAAATCTGACAAGGCAGTAGCTATGCTTGATCCGAACCTTTTATACCTGTAAAGATACCGTCTCTCTTGACCTGAGAATATTTTAGACTTTGACTGTAATGCCATCTGTTAATAAGTTTAAATAAACAGGTCAAATTTTGTAAACTATACCATTTTGTCAGTTTTGTACAAATCTAGTACATAATTGCTTTGGAACTGGATCCCAATGCACTTCCGACGTGGGGGTTTTGGTGACTTTATAGTCCCCACAGGACTTCATGCTTCATTAGTACCAAGAATGCGTGCACAGTTCATTCACTAAATTCAGAATACGAAATTATACCCTGCTCGTGCACCTTTCACAAAATGGAGGGAATCAAAAGGTCCTATGTTAAAGTGTGCTGTTATGATATTTATGTAATTAGTAACTGTTATGAAAACCAATTTGTTTTTATTTTTCCTTGAGACTTAATAAGAACCTTGTATTGTTGAGATTTCTGTTTGTTAAAGGAAAACCATATCTCTATAACAATTTTATCAGAACAATTAGTCGAGTGGTTTATGTTAAGTCATACACGGTCTAAAAGTTTTCATCTTCCTCTAACTCTGATTTTTTGAGTACCATCTTAGTGTGTTATGTTGCAACTTTTAGCAAATTCCCAGTTCAGGATGCCATAATTATTGTGCCACCTGTGTTCTTTTACACAAAATAGCATCAAACATTCAAAGCCGTTCCGTCTTGCACGCTGTGTAGGTTTGAATAGGGGTATAGAGTCAGACCCCTGTGACACGGACAGGCAAAGGTTCTGACAGTTCGTATTCATATAGGTGATACCACGCTGCATGCTCTTGGGCGACAGTAACTTCCTTCAGTTGAATTCTTTTTTTTTCCTTTGTGGTTCACGACTAGCGAGGACTGTGTGCCCCCTCTTACCACATCTGCAAGCCTATAGTTTATTGGGAAAATGTTTCTTTGGTTTGTTCTGCTGCTCCCAAAGAAGGGAAACGGTTCTAGGGTATGACAATTTCTCTTACCTCTTCGCCCCAGGGACTGGTTCTTCTCCTTTCTTAGGGCACTGCAGACAGAAGTGTACTTTCAAACTGCGGTGCTTTTCTTTTGGTTTGCTGATATACTAACATGACACCTATGGCTCCTTCCAGGTTAAGTTTCATTTTACGAACAATACCCAGCAGCCTCTCTCTTCCTTAGGGATTTGATTCCAGAAATACAAACATTCCCTGAAGGTCTCTTACAAGTAGTTACCTACCAAAATGATGGATAACAATTTCAGACCGTGCAGGTACTCAGTATCCTTTTTTCTAATTTCTTACATGAAACAGATATCTCAGTGAGAATGTTTGCTTAGAGAAGAGAAGATTTTTAAGCGTTTTGTTCCTGCCCTCTTAGTTCACACCTCCTTATTTTTGAGGGAAAGCACGTCTTAAAATGGCAAATCTCTCTTCCTGCCAGAGTTAGCAAAATCGATTCTTTTCCCCTTTCTATATTGGCATAAGAGTACAGGTTTCTTGCACGTGTAGTTTACACAAGTATGTCAAAATTACCTTTTTCCCATCAAAGTAGAAGCTGTCCGTTTCTCCACGCATGTGGTACTCTTCTGTGTTACTTTTTTCCCTTAGCTTTTGAGGCTGTTTCTTCTAATGGACATGGCACTCACCTTTCCGTTTCAGAAAGGTTGCAGTCAAATGGTTCTTTTTTGCCAGTTTGTTGGGTTTGAGGGTTTTTTGTTTGTTACATACCTTAGAAGCTAGGTGTATCTCTGAGTATCTTAGATGGATATTGTTAGTTAGATCTGTGTTTCGGGCACCTAAGTAGAAGTGGCTTTATTTTTATAGGTGTTTCACAGCAATGTCTCTCACTGCTCGGTAGCCTGTTGTGCGTTTCTCCCTTCTCAAAGTTTATGTTGAGAAACCCGAGTTGAGTCTCCTTTGGATGTAGTAGTGTTTCATTGGATTGGAATAGCAGCAAATAAAGCAACAGTGAAAGTAAATATAGAGATTTATTCTAGAGTATGTATCTTCTGTAGGCTGTAGTTTCATTCATTGGGTAACTCTCTGCTGCAGTCCTAACTGATTTTGACTGGCCAGCCTTTGAGTTCAGCCTTGGAGAATGTTTCAGGCTATAAATGTTTATTAGCTGCATTCGATATGACCCTTAGAGTGCCGTTGCCCACATTTCATACATTTTTCAGTCCTGATATATAAGTAGCAATGATCTTGGATGAGATCTGACTGGCTTAGAGCAAGCATTTGCAAAATAGCAGGGCAGGCAAAGTACAGATTTCTTCAGTCCGGCGGCAGGGCTAGTACTGTCTGATAGAAGGCTGGCGTGCGTTTCCAGCCCGAGGTTCGATTTGCTACTTGCAGATATTCAAAGTAAGGCAGTAGCTTTCCTGGGAAGCTGTAGTGAAGTATTACTAGTCCCAAGTGAATTAGTGGTTATTAAAAGGTATTCAATGCTAGGATTTTCTTTAATGATGAATACATTTTTCTTATGAATCAGAGAGATTCTCCTGTGTTTAATTGTAGTTCTGGATCAGTGCTTGGCTGTCGTTTTTGCATCGCTCTGACCTGTCTTGACTTGGGGTTGTACTGGAACTAGTTAGTGCTTGAGAAATGAAGACTCTGCAGTCGATTTCCAGCTGTTGATGGTGGTTATGACTTGGCTACCTTACTTTTGGTTTTTAAAGTCAGCCAAATACATAAACAGATAGCGTTAACCATGTAAAGTAGAAGATTATGAATTTTGGTCTTTGACTTTCTTTTTATTTCTTCAAAGTTAATTATGGCGTGCTAATGTGGTAGGATTATTTTTTTTTTTAAACACCCTTGATTTCAGTTCAATGTGTTTGTTAGTCATTAGTATTTTTTTTTTTTTTCCTTTGTTTGAGTGGGATCATAAGAAGAGTTTGAAAGAAGATTTGCCAGGCAATAAACTGGGAAGGGAAAGTTGGAAGAATCATTAGCTGCTCTGGTTTGGCTGCAGTCTTGTTTTATCGTACCATGAAGTAGCGTCAAGCTGGTGTACTGCTTGGATCAGGTGAATGAGATATGCAGCACAAATTGTAGCAAGTATTACTGTTATAGTAAGTATTCTTTCAAATAATTTGGTAGCCAATTACACCAAATTATTTTTGTACTGATAGTGTTCTGGAATTGCCACCTTACCTAAGGTTTGACTGTGTCTGATTATTACAGATCCCATATTGCCAGGATACAGACTTACAAATCCAGTAACATGATCAAGTTCAAACTTGGTGGTGGAGGGGATTGGGAAATTTTACTCCACTGCTTTAAAATTTCCCATGTGATTGCTATTAGGTCTGAGTCTTCACTTTCTGTTCTAAATTATTGTCTAGCGTATATGTTCTTAAAGAGTTGCTGTGTTTTCTTGAAAAGTAGTTGTTTCAGTACCAGGTGATTAATGCATATGTATACGCAGGTTTTTGATTTTTTTATTTAAGATTTTGAGATTTTGTTTTCTTGTCAAAAAAATTTTATAAACCAGGGAATGAAAATATTCAGATTCTTAGCGTGGGTGTAATGTGACCCAATTCTAACCTTGCTCGTCTTCCTGACAAGTGTATTTTACACAAATACTCAAAAACGTATGTATTTGACGATGGGCGTGTTGCATATCAACCTTACATTTTACTGTGTAGCAAATCATCCCAGACACTCTCCTGATATAACCTGGGTAAATCTGAAGCTCTGTGAAAACTGCAGTGTTTTCTTCTGCTTCTTGAATTTTTGGTGTTTCAGATTCGTATATTAATCTGCAATAGGCTTTTATAATCTAATTTTCTTCATTTCTGTGCTTGCTTTAAAAAAAAGAAAAAAAGGCGGAGAGTGGCTGGGAAATTTGTATTTATTTTACTTTGGATTTGTATTGTTAGCACAACTGGTATTTTATAATGGCTTAACATGCATATGATAAGCAGCAGTAATTTGTTCTCTGATTGCACTGTGGCAATTAAAATTTATATGAGGCACATTTACAAAATTAAGCATTCAACTGATACTTAGTTCATGTTTGGTTTCTCCCAAGTTGAATACTACTTTTAGTGAGGGCTGAACCTGTAAATCTACGATGCAAATGTGGCTGTGTTTCAGTTACGTGGGTACCTCAGCGGTCTGTCCATCCTCACTGGGTAAAAACACATTGCTGCTTTTCCCTGGTTTAATTCAGGAAGGAATAGTGCTGCTGCTTTCTTTTTTTTTTTTAAATTTAAAATGTTTGAGCTTAGATCAATTGAGCCAAAAAGAGCTATATTCAAGAAACAACAACTTGGGGAGGGTGGATGATGGAAAGCCTTTTACAGCTCTGATCGTCTAGTTAGCTGTGTAGCAAGTAGTCATCACTATCATATGTGATAGTGCGGCAGATGAGTAGATAGATAAGTTAGTAGCAGTTGGGCTTTTCCTTTCCTCCACAGACAGAAAAAAATGTTTCCACTCGCTACAGATACTGTAGTGCTGCAATTTTGCTTTTCGGTGTGTGCGTGATAGTGTTGGCTGTGCCGTTAGGAGGTGTTCGCTGAGCCCGGGGCTTTGGAGCCGCTGCTTGTGGTGGTTTGAGGGATGGATTTTGCTGGGGTGCTGTGTAGGTGTTTGAGCCCAAAAAGGTGTGATGCATGAAAAGGAAAGGTTTAGTGCATTCAAACGGGTTGGAGTGTAGGCTCTTAAGTGCTTTTGTGCTGTGAGAGCACTTCAGTGCAGAAGTGCAAGGTATAATGCAAGGGCTTGTGGGGGAAGAACGGGGAGCTTCTGTGTCAAAATGCTGGGTGCATCTGTCTCTGGATCTGTGCATCCACCCGGTGTTATTGTCAAATACCTATTTTTAGAATGAGTATCTAATTGGTATTCATGCAGATGGGTGTCTCCCTGTCTCATCTGATCCACTCATCTGAGTGATGCACTTGGTGGGAGGTGTCTGCTGATGAATCTTTCCGAAGCAGAGCGTGTTCGTGTCGCTCTGTGCTCTCTTACGTGTATGCGTGTGTTTAATTTGTTACATGAGTGTGTACATAAGTATGTGCACGTGTGTTTGTGTGTTTACCTTTGGTATGCACTAGCATGCTCAAAGCCAGTATCATCTAATCCTCTAAAAAGAGTAATTTCAAAAATGAAAGATGCAGAACTTGCAGCCCTTCAAGACATGATCCTTCTTTTTATGCAAAGAATAAGTGCAGAACGGTGCAGGTTGTGGCTATGGAAACTTAGCTACTTCAGCCCAGACTTCAAGGGATTGCTCCTGGTACGGTGATGCGGCCAATTATGAGTAAGAACGATGATCTTTCTGCTGCCTTGGCTACTACAAAAGACAGCATACAAGTTTGTGTGCTAAGTGTACAAGTTCATACAAGTTCATGCTGCTAAATATTTTCTTCATATAAAATAATTATGTAGAAAACGCTGGGTACAAGTGCTAGCCATGTTGTAGAGGTGTGTGTTATTTTTATGAGGGGAAATACATATAATATTTATGAGAGGAAGGATCCTGAGTCTGTTTCCACCCTGTGGCAAACTTGTTGTGTGACTTGGGACAAGTAAGTTTTTTTTCTTGTGTCTCAGATTTGGGGAAAATACTTGCCTGTTATATTGTGAATTAAGCAAGATTTAATTCAATAAAACGATACATATATTTAGGAAAAATGGGTTATGGTAGGCAAAGCTTTAACTATTATGAGCTTAATATAGTCTGTTCCACCTCAGCATGGTAGATGTAATTATCTATATATAGTATTATGCATGATCTTGGAGTTTTAAAATGAGATATGTAATCCTAGCTCAAAGGAATAGGATTCATTATAATGTCACCTGATGCAAAAAGAGAGGCTAGTCCTTAGAGACAAATTAATTTCCCCCCAAATTAAGATAGTCATAGTCCTGACTTTTTCCAGATGATCTAATTAAATTGTGGTCTGTGTATGGCATGAAGGAGTATTCCCTTTTAGCTATGATTTTCCTCTTACCTGACACAGTAAACCTACTGGATTACAGGTAATGTTGGTGAAGGGCCCCAAGGTTACATTGCTTACGTAGTACGGGAATGAATGCGATACAGCTGCTGAAAAGGCTCCGCATCCTTTGAATAGATCTGAGTTCTTTACCTGGGGCCAGTTGGGATGCTCTGGGTAAGACTGTCCTAGCAATGTTACCGTCGGCACTGTCCCAGCTCCTATGAGCGAGGGTGGTCCTCCCAGAGACCCAGTCACAGGCCTTTTTGGATGATTCTGTCTGTGAATAAGGTGTATGAAGTAGGGTGATCTTCACACAGGTATTTGTGATGGGGGGGAGAAGCAGAGGAGGAATGCAAATGGATGTTTCTGTTCTTAGCATTCACCTTGTTTGTATCTGAGGAGTTCCCGTTCTGCTCCTTTCTCCTCACAGATACTCCTGCTTCCAGCATTATGGCCTCTGACCTGGAAAGCAGCCTCACTTCCATAGACTGGCTCCCACAGCTCACTTTAAGGGCTACTATTGAAAAATTAGGGGGTTCTTCACAAGCAGGACCTCCAGGGGCTGCCCGAAAGTGTCCCCCAGGCTCACCAACAGATCCCAATGCCACCCTGAGTAAGGATGAGGCCGCAGTGCACCAAGACGGGAAGCCACGTTACAGCTATGCCACTTTGATCACGTATGCCATCAACTCGTCACCTGCCAAGAAGATGACGCTTAGTGAGATCTACCGTTGTATCTGCTACAGCGTTCCCTACTACAAAAATGCTGGTATTGGTTGGAAGGTGAGGACTTGCATCGCTGAAGTACCCTCTTTGTCTAATTACAAGACTTCTTTTCTTAATTCCGTGCAAAATATCCTCACTGTGCAAAATAAAAAGACAGATGTGAAACCAAGTTGACCAACTGGAGAAAATGCAGAGCCAGAAGTCCCATTTTTCTCTGTGAATTTTGTTTTATGTATGTGGTGGCCTCTTAAAAAGGAGCATGCAAAAAACCCACCACCACCAACCACGAAAAACAAACCAAAAAACCCCCACAAACCCCACGTCACTACCAACCTCTGCATCCCACTGATACTATTTTCATTACACTTTCTGTAGATGTATAGATGGTTCAGCCCCATATTATTCATGCTAATCCATCCCTCTCCTTTCCACAGCTTCTGTTCTGCTCCATTTGGGTGTATGTAGTGAGCTTTGGCTTTTGAGTATGCACCATCCTCCTATTTTTTTTTCTACCCACTCCCAGGCATACTCAGAAGGCTGTATGTTTTTGTTGTAGCACTTACCTCTATCTGTTACTCTCTCATCAGAACTCTATTCGTCATAACCTCTCTCTGAATAAATGTTTTCGGAAGGTGCCGCGACCGAGAGATGATCCTGGGAAGGTAAGAAATCTGCATGCTCCTGGGCAAGCAATTTAAAACTGCAGGGAATAAGCCGGGGTTGCCCTTTCTAACTCATGGTTGGAATTTGAAACCTAAAGTGTAGGCAAAAATGGAAGCAGTAGTAAGATTTACTGCTGTGCTTTGGCTACAGAAGCCTTCACTTAAAGGGAACCTGTAAAGGGGCCTTAATGGTTTTAGCCATTATTTTTCTTACCTGTGATCTTCGGTTGACTTCAAAGATACTGGAAGAAGGAAAAAATGGAGTTGCATGTACTTTTATTAGTTTTGTTTCTTTTTTCTTCTTGATCTCTATGTGTAAAATGTGGGTCTAGTCCAACCTGTTCTATTATGAAAGACCGTAGTGGCTGCTGGTGAACGGCAGGACTATGACGTGACATCATGGGTTTCATGAAGGCAAGATCCATGGAAGTGAGAGCAGAACGACTACCTATTTAGACTGCAAAACATTTGGTGTTGTGAAAAAAAGGTCACCATCTGATAGTTCAAATCTGTAGAAATCATTTACAAGTACAACTCAAGAATTTAGGAATTTGTTGACTAAGTAAGGGCTAATAAAGCTCTGTTAGTATATATAGATTGTAAAGGGGAATTGCTAGCAAAACCAAGACTTGGCATCTTGGCACACAGGTATTATTACTGTTTAAAAAAAAAAGGCAAACAAACAAGCAGAAGGAGATGATGGGACCAAAAAGCTATGTATTTAGACAGGAAGATTGTCTCCTCCTCTCCATCCTAAAGGTACCAGAAAGGGCCACTTGCTCAGGCCTTTTATTTCAGGTTATATTTAAAGGACTAAGTGGTGCTCAGTTGGTGTCTATAAATGGAAGTAGTATATCTTTGAAGATCACTGCTTAAAAATACCATTGATTATATGGCTTATTCCAGGAAATCCTAACTGACTTTGGTGTGTATGGTTGCAGGTATTCATTGGCATGGTGGGCTGGTTTAATAATGAAAACCTGTCCTGTGCTTGTCACTGATTATTCACATTTCCCTTGGAGGTTAAAATGAGCTAAGTCACACTCTAGAGTTCTCTTTATATTTCTTCAGAAAACAACAGACATAATTATAGACTATTTTCTGTTGAAAGGGACCTGTGGAGGTCAACACGCACCCTCACCCCCCCTCCCAGACAGGGACAATTAGGTTGGGTTGTTGAGGTCTTTGAGTTTTGAGTATCTCCAAGGGTGGAGATACCACAACTGGGTACTTGTTCCAATGCTGCACCACCATCGTTGTGAAGAAATTTTTCTTTATATCTGATTGCGATTTCCCTTGCTGTAACTTGTGTTTGTTGCCTCTTATTCTTGTGCTGTGCATTTTTGAGAAGGGTTTGGTTCTAAGGTGGTTGGATCCCCTTAGCCTTCTCTTGTCCAGGCTAAACAGATCTCTCTGTGTGAACTGCTTGTACATCATGTGTTTTAATTCTTAACCCTCATGGTGGCCCCTCTCAGGGTGCATTCTAACGCGTCAGTGTCTGTCTGGGAACCCCCCAGATGGGCACAGTACTCAAAGTGGAGCCTTGCAAGCATGGAAAAAGAGCGATCCTTCTAGCTGTCTGCCCAGTCTGAACATTGAGTTGGTTCTCATCAGTCAGTAACAAGTTCATGTTGTGAGGAAGGTACTGAAGAGGATGTGCAGGCCCAAAAGAATTGGCCTAGCTTGGATCAAAACATCCTTTGCTCTTCTTGGTGTCCTGTCTTGGAGCGATGGAGATGTAGAGCATTCTGCCTTCCACCAACAGCATCGTACCTCATTGTTCAATACAGCCCAATGCAAGAGAGGTATCTCTTTCCAACACCCAAGTCTGGGTTGTCTGATGTTCTGGAGGGTGGTCTTTGTGGTCCTAATGTTTAGTTGGTGCTGCATTCCTTGAGTCAGCGACCCCCTGCGTCGGGAAGCTCTCTGATTTAATCATGCATTCACCAATGGGTCTTTTTTCCAGGGCTCTTATTGGACAATAGATACGTGTCCAGATATCTCGCGCAAGAGGCGGCATCCTCCAGATGATGACGTGAGTGGTGTTCTTTCCAGACAGCACGGAGCAGGAGGGGGAATTCCCTTCTTGTTCCAAGGAGTCCTTCCAGCACCAGACCCTGGTATCGTTTTGGGGGCAGGGTGTACAGACAGGGAGACAAAGGCTAGGACTGAATAAACCAGCATCTGTGCCCTGCTGATGGGCGGCTGGTGCCGCTGTTCAGTAGCGAAGTTAATCATGTTTGAAGTCCATTATCCTGACTCTTCAGTGACTAAGGCCCAGCCCTCCTCTTTTTTAAGCCATGAACTTCTACAGCGGGGGAACTGGTTTCCCATCTGCAGTTTCACTTCTCCGTCTGTTTTTGATTTCTGCTCCTTTCCTTTTCTCTTTCTTTCCCCATCCGCAGATACCACAAGACTCCCCAGAGCAAGAAGCAAGTAAAAGCCCCCGAGGGGCTGTTCCAGTCAGCACAGAAGCCTCTTTGCCACCTGAGGCCACCCCTCAGCTCTCGCTCCAGAGCACCACCCCCATTGCCAACTACAGCCAGGTGAGCAGCAGGGAAAAGGATAGAAGCGGGGTGGGGAAAGAGGAAAACAAAAGGGGAAGGAGTGCATGAATGGAAAAGCGAAGTGGTGAGAAGAGAGGGAATTGTGAAAACGGCGATATTCAGGCAAAAAATGAAAAGAAGGGAAGAAGCTGAAATTGCAGAGATGGAAAATAAGGAGGAAGTGAATTTTAACGAAGCGCTGGATGGGGATAAGGATAAAAGCATAATGGTATTCGACAGCTGAAGAAAAGGCTGGAGCCAGTGTGCTGCAGAGGGAGGGTGGTGGTTGATTTTCCTCAAGGAAAATGGGAACATTTGTTGGGAGATGAGCTAAGGGATACAGGATATCAGTGCATATTCTACCTGCGTCTAGCCTCTGGATCCCTGTCTCAAGTTACAAAACCTAGGACAAGCTCAAGGCCTTACTTCTGCCTTCCTTAGCAGGGCGCAGGGCCTGTGGATGTTGCCTCTACTGTAGCAGGGGGGCAGGGCCGTGAAGGGAGCGATGTGCCACCCCCGCTGTACAGTGCCAATCATGACTTCAAGTTCTCCTACTCTGAGATCAACTTCCAGGATCTTAGCTGGTCCTTCCGAAATCTCTACAAATCCATGCTGGAGAAATCATCTTCCTCTCAGCACGGTGAGTAACTATGTGCGTCATGTGGGGTGGGCAGGTATCTGCCCACACAGTCTTGTCCACTGATCTATCCTTGGTATCTCTCAGATCTTTCCTCGTTTAGGAGCCTGTGTGAACAGACTTTCCTTCTTTGGCATGCTGTAATTAGTTCTGCCAGGAGCAGATAAGAAATCTGCATGTCCTTTATCTATTACTCCCCTGGTTCTCTCAGAATAAAGAGGATAATGATTTAAAAATACCTTGTGTTGATACAAAAGCAAATACTAAAATGGCAGAAGCTTAAGAGAAATGAAGTCCTGAAGAAAAGCATGTCGGAGAAGTATTCACAATCTGTCAGGCTAGAAACCGTAAGAGGGAGGGGATTGTTGCATGTTTCCACTTTCCAAAAGGAGAGTGGAAAGTCGTCATTGCTCAGGTCTGTTAAAACTAGGATTGTACAAGGCCTTGGAGAATTGAGCTTTGTGGATTGAGGGTGCGGAAGACAGCGCCTGCAACTCCCTTCATAGCTTGCATTTCTGGGATTGAGGAAGCAGCCACGAGAGGGCAGAACCACTGTAGGGATGAGATGGGATGTCCGTGGAAAACACTTCAGGAAAATCTACAGCTGTTGTTCCTGCCTTTAAACACTCTTCTAAATATTAGCCTGGTGTACAAAGGAATATATTATTAGATGAGCCTCTCATCTATGCTGTCAGCCATCATACAGTGCAGGCAAAGTTTGCTACTCTAGGAGGACCCTCCTGAACTTGCAGCTTGTAGTGAAATAAAAATTTATTACTTTTACTGCTTTCATCCTGCTGGCACTTGAGATTCCTAGTAGGAGCCTGTTGTGTGAGCAAGCTACAAAAATGTGGAGAAGAACCTTGACTCGGCGTGTGCCTCTGTAAAAGCTTAGCAGCAGTCTGGTTTTTGTTCCCCGCCCCTGCCAAGCCTTCAGCTGTAAGGTAGTCTAGGAAAACTTGCATTTTTTGAGAAATTTTGTGGGCAACTTTTAAGTCAGGATGGCAGTATTCATCCTTTTGCCCCATTGCAGCAGTAGGATGCTCTAAGGGTCGATTTTGGATCTAATGAAAAACCGAGGCTTGCTTGCAGATGGTCAAGTAAGGGCACTCCAAGTAAGAAATGAGTAGCTCAGGTTAGTGGCATGTAACGCATTTCACTGTGGGTTTTTTTTTTTCCGGAGGTTCCACAAGGTAAGGGGAGAACGAACTGGGGAAGCAGACACAAGAGATACGCTGAGCTCCTGATGTGGGGGAGAATGGAGAACACCTGATGCTCTTGCACATAGGGGGTGCTTGATATAGGAGGGTAGAAATGACACACCCAGTGAGTCAGGAGGAATGAAAGTAATAAAAGAGCCCTGACGCGTGCAGTGTGCTCTGTGTACAAAAGCAGTAGAACGTGTGCTCTCTCATGATCTGGGTGAGAAAAATTGTGAAGGTTCATGACCAAGCTGCATGTAAGATGGGAACTGAAGGAAGCTTTTGGAAGCAGCAAGTCAGATTTACCAAGTTATCTGTTTTCTAAATGTTTTGTTCTTTAAGTTTGCTTCATGGTCATTTCTAGGAAAACAACACGTGCATGACGTTCCAGGAGAGAGCATGGGTTACTTTGGTAAATCTAGGAAACATCCAGGGAGGAACTTAAGTGCCTAACTCTGTACTAGAAATTTAAATCCTGCTGGGGCTTTGTTGTAGAGCCTTTTGTTTTGAACAGAACCTGGAGCCCAGTGAGGGCATAACTGCGCAGGTGACCGTTGTTGGCAGCCTGCAGAGGGCACTCCGAAAGCTTCCTAAATAGCAGGGGGTGAGCAGTGTGAAATTAGAGATGGATAATTTAAGCAGAGCTCCGATCCAGGCAGCTCTTAAAGCTCCCTCCTCTTTCTTTGACTCGGTAGGTTTCTCTTCTCTCCTTGGTGACATGCAGCCCTCCAACCACAACTACTACATGTACCAGCAGCAGCAGCAGCAAGGCCCCTCCTCAGTGGGTGCTGCTCCCCCGCTCCACACTCCAACCCCAGAGGGTTGCCCATCCCAAGGGGGAAAGCAGCAGGGTGGTGAAGGTTACGGCCCTCCACCAGTGATGTCCATGCACCCACCCCCGATGCAGCATGGAGGCTACCACCAGCATCAACAACATCACCCGCACTCCCACCCACAGCAGCAGCCACATCAGCACCAGCAGCAGCAGCAGTCACAGGCTTCAATCAACAATGCTGGCTTTGGTGAGTCAGGGGCGATGGAAAGAACAGCTGGGGACAAGGGAACAGCGAGGAGAACCCAGACAGAAATTCCCCAAGCGAGCTTTCCCTCAGTAGCACCTCTGTTGTGTGTGGAAAAAAGGTGAAAGCTAGTTACGATTGAGATCTGAGAGGGAAATTGCTTCCTTACTGAAGGAAAGGAGGATGCACCCACCCTGGGTTTGGGATTCTGTTCAGGGATGCAGGACAAAGTCAGGGGGTAAACAAAAATGGAAGCACCATCCCCAGCCTTCCAAGGGAGGAAAGATTTCTAGCTATTCTAGGATCAGGCTCTTTGGTGAAGAGGGGCCAATAGTTTTATATTAAGGGATGGAGGGAAAGGGCAGTCTGTATTGAAATAATCTTGTCCCCATTTCATTCCAGCATTTCCCCCTGATTGGTGCTCCAACATTGATTCCCTGAAGGAAAGCTTCAAGATGGTAAACCGGCTGAACTGGTCTAGCATTGAGCACTCCCAATTCTCAGGTCAGTGTTGGCCTAGTGACTAGGTCTAGTGACTCAGTGACTAGGGCTGCAGTCTAGAATATGCGAGTGCTGTGCCTACATCTTTTTTTTCAGTGTAACCGTGTCAAGTCCATGGGTTTCTCAGTGACTCAGCTCTTCCATTTGTAAAATGAGGTGTCCTACTTTATGGGTTCTGTTAAAGACCGTGAAGCACTTGAACACTGCGGGAATTCGGGACAGGGGGAATTAATTCATAAAAGTATGTCAGAAAGCTAACTTGAGATTTTTCCCTCCTACTCTTCCCCTCCCCTACCTGAGTCAGTGAGACAGTATCCTAGATACGGAGCTCTCCAGGAGTTTGGTGACAGGTTCGAAGCGATGAAATTGGGTTTGTGGGGAGAAGGTAGGATTTAGGGGTAGAAGACAGAAAGTTTTTGCAGGGAAGAGCACAGCGTGAGCGCTGTCTTTGACATTCTCCTTTGTCCCCTGCAGAGCTGATGGAGAGTCTGCGCCAGGCTGAGCGGAAGAACTGGACGCTGGATCAACACCATATTGCCAACCTCTGTGACTCCCTTAATCACTTCCTCACCCAGACTGGTCAGCTCCCTCATCTGGTTGGCCCGCAGCAGCCCCCCCGAATCTCTGATTCTTGTGCCCTGAACAGTGGCAAACAGGAGCAATCCATGAACCAAGGTAATTAGGAGGGAGACTAAAATGATGTGTAAATGAAGGCCCAATTCTGTGAATCTCCTAAACTACTTACAGCCTCGCCAGGCAATGTAGCACCGAGCAGCTTGGGACTATCGGCTGTCAGAGCTGTTTGTAGCAACTCAGCTTCCTCTGGCTTTAAAGAATTAGGATGTCCTGTGTCTGTGGCCTAGGCAGACCTTTATTACATGATGCATACCACTGACAGGCAACCTCTCCAGGCAGAAATACGTTTTAAAAGGTAAATCCATGAAAGGAGAAGGGGGTGGTGTTTTTTGTAGGTGACCAACAGAAAGGAATGGCAAGGTAGAGAGGCCGCTATTCAAGGTGGCAGGAGCTGTAGGAGCCCTAAAGAAAGCTCTTGCCTCCACGTTGGAGGAATTCTGACTGGACAAGGAGTAGGAGGATGCACGCTGAGGAGAGCACAGAGGATGTCAGGGTCTTGATAGAACTGTGATGGTGTGTGTCATCTAGTACTGACCTGAATGGATGATATTGAGCCAGCTCGTGGTGTTTCTGGATGAAAATGTTCTTTTACAATAATAGAGAAACTCCTGCTGGTTCCAAGAACGAGATCCCTGACCAAGCTATAGCTTGCAGTTAGGACCCAACAGCTGAACGTCCCCTCAGTATCCCGTGGGTCTGAGTGAGTTGCTCTGTGGCTGAGCTGCCACCCAGTCAGGGCCAGGACAGCTGACCAGAACGTTAACAGGTTTTTTTGTTTGTTTGTTTGTTTTATTTTTTTTATTCCTTTCCTTGCACAGTCAACTCCTATGGTCAGCCTCAGCCTCCCCATCTCTTCTCTGGGCCGTCTCCTATGTACCAGATTTCTACCCAGGACTCTCCGGGATATAATCGCCCAGGTAAGGGGTGACATGAAGGCATATTATACCAATGAACATTAAAGAACCGGTTCCTGAGCCCTTTGTGCATCTCTTCCAAAGTGCTTGCTAATGAAACGGAGCACTGAGGGTAGAGAGGGAGCCTGGACTGCAAGGGACCCCCTCCATTTAGGGCTCTGCCATAGCTCTGGCAAGGTTTAGGATTTCAGTGGCCTGTTTCCTTTGCCTTCACGTAAATAGTCTTCTAGCTCAGCCTCTCCCTCAGCTGGTTGCTTGAAGGCAACTTTACATGAGAAGCTTTTGTTGATGAAGTCCTTTGTGCTCTATCAGCAGTCAGCCGTAAGGAAAGTTAAGGAGGCTGAAACTTCACCTCTGTAGAAGCCACTGTGGAGAATTTCACAGCAAACCACCTACAGATATTGGCAGGTGCTGTCTGATGGAGAAATTCATACTGGTAGTGTTCTGCCTGTTAGACTGCTGGAAGGGAGAGAGCTCAAATCTCTCACGCTTTCTTTTGCCTGAGGGCCCGCTGTGGAAAAAGCGTGACATTTTTTATTCTAACTGTTCTCTTTCCTTTCTCTTCTTTTCTTGTTTTTGGCTCAGCTCACCATCTGGTCCCTCGGCCTCCAGGGCCTCCTCCAGGCGCCAATGAGGAAATCCCCGATGATTTCGACTGGGACTTGATCACCTAGCGAGTTACAGACTTGATAGCCCGTCCTTTGTGAAGGACGCGGGAGGGGAGGGGGACATGGGGTCAATGGTGCTAGCACCACCCTCACCCCCTGCCTTGCCTGTATATAGATATATATTCTCTATCTCTGCCAGAGAAGCCACCGCAAGATGCTGCCGAAGATAATCCTTCCTTGCGTCCTGTTTTATCTTCTTTTTCTTCTTTTGTTTATTATTATTGTTATTATTATTATTATTATTACCAATAATTGAGCACAGCCCTCCCCCTCCTCTGGTGGCCTCGGACGCATCAGATCGGCTCTTTCGTGTTGCGTGGTGCCCTGTGGAGGGCGGAAAGATGGGTCCTTGGTGCCACGAAAAGACCTCGGAAGGCTGAATCCTCGAGTGCATCTTTCTCTGCCTCCGTCATTTTGCGTTTAACAATCCCTCTTTC
>NW_009620197.1:25425-28431 GCF_000690535.1 Cariama cristata
GAGCCTAATTGGACCCTGGGAGCCTGTAGTCATGTTGTTTCGTAAATGTTGTAAAGGTCGGGGGGCTAAAGGGACACTGGAGGGGTGATCTTAGCTCTGTGAACTTTCTCGCACCAGCAGGAAAAGCAAGAAAAAGTACGAGTTCCCGGGTACAAGGAGAGGGTGGTCCCTGAGGTAGGGAGAGCTGAGCTGAGCTGGGAGGGCAGACCTGAGTTTGGAGAACGGAGGATGCAGCAGAGGTGGCGTTTCAGCGGAGAAGTTGGGTTTCGGAATGCAGTGCCATCTGTGAGGACCAAGAGAGGTTTGGAGGGAATCTTGACCTATTTTATACACTGCCCTTTTGCGTCTCCAGGTGAAGCCTGTATACCCATCGGGTAAGAGAAGCAGTCAGGGGTGTCACATGCGACTCAGCAAATTCTGTTCTCCAGAGGTTTTAATTTCACCCCCCAGCCCCTTCAAGCCCTTCTTCAAAATATGTAGTGAGGCTCTGACTTGCATATGCAAATTTGGAGGTTTTCTCCCATCAGTATTTGTTCAGTTGTGATTTGGCCCTCCCGCCCCTCATCTTTCTTCGGAGACTGTCCTCGCCTGGGGTTTGGGAGTGTCGGCAACAGGAGTCTCGTTGCGTAGGTGCAGGTTCTCGGTCAGTGGGTTTCCCACTTTGTGAGTGGGCTAATGGTGGGAAGAGGAAGCTGCTGCTCAGAGTGGAGGTGACTGAGGGGACTTCTGGTCAAGGGGCTGGACCCTCTGGTCAAGTAACCGGGAGGCCCTCACAAGTGAGTTTTTGGAGGAGGTGTGTTATAATGAAGAGAGAGGACGAAGTGGGACAGATTTGGAAACCGAACAGCCAAAGAGCGTAGTATAAAAGAGAGGAGGGCGGGTCGGACTCATGCAGTTCAGCTGGGGAGATGATGGAATCCAGCGTAGATCCTGAAGGATGAGTTTTGTCAGCACCTGCAGATCGGGAAGGTGGAAAAGGTGCAGGAGCAGGAGTGAGTGCTGAGATGCCTCCTCCCCAAAGCTGTGTCCTGTGTTCCCCTTTTTTCTGGTATGGCTCTGTTCTGTCAAACCTCATTGCTCTTAATGTTTTGTAAAGCCTCCCCCCAGCCCTTATTCCCTGTTTACCAGTGAAGGGAACCAAGATGGAAATAAAATATCGTGGCTGTTTGACACCCCTGGGGCAGGGGAGCAATAACCTCTACTCTGACTGCAGGAAGGTGGGGAACTAGCATTGCTTTTTAAATTTGCTGTAGGGAGAAACCAGTTGGATCTTTTGTCAGGGAAGTGGACAAGAGTCTCATTGTATTGGGGGGGGGAATGGGACATTTTTGTTTTTGTTTTGGGGTTTTTTTTCCTTTTTTTTTTTTTCTTTTTTAAGTGTGTGTTTTGGGGGGGAGGGGGAGTTCATCATCGAGTGTTTCCAAGAGAAATGAGGAATCCAAGACAACTTCAACGTGGAGTCAGCTGTTATCTCTGCTGCCTCAGGATGGGAACGTTACGGCTTGGAAGCATGCGCGACGGGTTTTTGTGGAAAGTGGCACCAGAGACAACCACAAGAGACAACCTCTGCTCGGTGCCGCTTCATGCTTTGCAGAGGGTGTTACCGAGAGCCGGCCCTGTGGAAGGCTGAAAATGCCACCAGAAGAAAAAAAAAAAACCAAACCACAAACCAAGATGGCTCCTTCTGCGTATCCAAGTGCTCCTCATTTGCGTATTTGCCTCATTTGCGTATTAAGTTGCGCCTCATTTGCGTATGTAAATACATGCCGGTCAGTGTGCAAATTAGCCTCGTTCCTCTGCCCCTGAAATAAATGTGCGTTGTTAGTGCGTGGGGAGGCATCGGGTGGGCGGTGCGGAGCTCTGCAGGGTGCAGGGGGTTCTTGCAGGCCCCCGGGGCGCAGTGCGGCCCCCCCCCCCTCCGCGCTTCGTGTCGGGGGCCGGGGAGAGAGGGGCGTGGTCTCACGAGTTTATTTTTGTGCATGCTTTCTTAATAAAAAGAAAAAGTGAATGTTTATGGTTTAACTCTTCCGGTGCCCGTCTTGAATTTTTTTTTTCAGCGGCGCCCAGGAGGTGGGCTTGGTCCCCACCTCCTCACCTCAGAAACAGACGTTTGGGTGTGGACATGGCTAAATTAACAGCCCACACCGATGCGTACTTCACGGCTGAGACTTTTTAGGATGTCAAGAGAAAGAATTGAAAGTTCTGGTAGCTGGCTGTTCTCAGTGAGTCAGCTTGTGCTCGCCGGAAAAACAAAGTGAAAACGACACCAATGCTCGCTGGCTGGCTGTCACATCATTTGTTGGTCTTACTCCTTTAAGGAAGGACTAACACAAAAATCAGATTTTAAACCACTTCCTTAGAGTACCCAGTAAACATACTTCTGCTTTTCAGGAGCAAGGAACATTCAAGCTTGGGAAACAGCTCCAAGTAGCCTGACTGGATGAAATGTTGATCACCGTCCACCAGAAAGATGTGAGCAGCAGTGCTGTCTTGTAGGGAGCAGGACATGACATGGTGGCATCAGGTATACGGTTGGACTTGATGATCTTTGAGGTCTCTTCCAACCATAACGATTCTATGATTCTATGACATGACTGTGCCACAACGGGCTTGTTCCCCGCCTTCCCGCGGTCTGGCTGGAGGTTACTGCTGCTTGGTTCCAAGGTTTTGCCAAATGGCTGATGGTCCAGCAGCCACCTAATCTGGTTCATCGATGACTGCAGTTGCTCAAATTCTGGTCTTAAAATGCAGTAGGTCCGTTTGGATAATCTTGGAGTACTTCCTAAAAGGAAGATTTGGGATTGTGGTGGTGGAGGGAGCGTTGGGGAGACAGTGAGTGCGTGCGTGCTAACAAGAACTACAGCATGTGCACGGGACCAGTCCCTACTGTACAGCGATGTATTTGCTGGGACAAGGAAATATCGTGAGCATCTAGCAGGGCATGAAAGTCAGTGCAGTGCTGCTGTTCTAAGGCACTCCTGTAAGAAAATGTAGCGTTACCCTGTA
>NW_009620197.1:28465-39653 GCF_000690535.1 Cariama cristata
CCAAGTATAGTCAAAGGAGAGGAAAGATGGGATGACAGATACCAAGGCGAAATATCAAAGTTAGTTTAATCTGCAGTTTATCGGAGATGGGAGATGTAGAACTGTCATTGTTTAACCCCAGCCGGTAACAAAACCACGCAGTTGCTTGCTCGATTGCTCGCCCCCACCCAGTGCGATGGGGAGGACAATCAAAAAAAAGTCAAGCTTGTGGGCTGAGATAAAGACAGTTTAATAGGACAGAAAGGAAGAAAACAATAACAATTACAATAAAATTACAATAATAATAAAAGAATTGGAACACACAAGACAAGTGATGCACAATACAATTGCTCACCACCTGCTGACTGATGCTCTGTTCTCAAGCAGCAATCCACCAGCCAGTTCCCCCCAGTTTACATACTGGGCATGACATCATATGGTATGGAATATCTCTCTGGTCAGCTGGGGTCCCTTGCCCTGGCTGTGTCCCGCTCCCAACTTCTTTTGCCCCTCCAGCCTTCTCACTGGCAAGGCATGAGAAGCTGCAAAGTCCTTGACTTAGGGTAAGCACTACTTAGCAACAACTGAAAACACCAGTGTGTTATCAACAGTATTCTCACACTAAACCCAAAACACAGCACTGTACCAGCTACTAGGGAGAAAATTATCCCAGCCAAAACCAGGACAAGAACATAAAACATATTAATGACATCCTTATCTAGGGATTTGGAGGTTAAGCTCCATAATCCCACCACAAATCATTCTGCAAGCTTGCTTTCTTCTTTGAAGGTTAAAGTGCTCTGTGTCTCCTGGTTCACCAGAGTCTTCCCTCAGATTATTACTCTTGGTGCTTCCAACTTCCCACCTCTCTAGAGTAGGATCTAAAGGGGGTTACCTGTTACAAACTGAACCATCTCAGTGCCCTCTGTGTGGATCTGCCGATTAGTCAAATGTGTTGGAGAAAAAAAAGCTGTTAAGCGGGGAGCGATTGATGTGCAGGGCCATCGGTCGATCTTTCTACAGCAGTGATTGGAAGTCCTGCGTTACACTGTGCTGCTAATGTCCTTCTCTGTTGATGTCTTGCTTCTCTGAAGGGAGGAAGGGATCGAATGTGTTGGTTCCTCACTAAAGGCACCTTCCAAGAGTCCTCGCACTGATTGCCGTGCCTTTGCCCTGAAGTCTCGTCCCACAAAAACGTAGAGCAGGGGGTTGACGCAGCTGTTGGCATATGCAAGTGCTGTGGAGAGGTGATCCCAGAGGACCAGTGACTCCCTCAGTCCTGTTCCAAGAGCAGGTACAAGGGACAGAATCCCCACCACGTGGTATGGAGCCCAGCAGATGAAGAACGCAGTTACCACAAGCACAATTGTTCGCAGCATCCTGCTGCGGGGCTTGTGAAACTGATTTGTGCGCGTTCTGAAAGCGATGAGGGCATAGCAAACCGCCATTACGCCAAAGGGAAGCACAAAGCCAAAGACGGCCCTAGTGCTGTTTATTACTACTAAGGCAAGGGGTACAGAATCATCACCTTCATAGAAATTTGCCCAGGAGTCATTACCATTGTAGGCTAAAGGTGAGTATTCTTCCAAAAACTGATTTACAGGCTCGTCCATATAATCCAGCACCTCATCATCTCCAAAATTGTACCCGCATTCAGTTTTGCCATCATGAGCGCTCGTGTCACGGTAGTGGAAGACAGGACAGCAGAAAATGAAGGCCAGGATCCAAATGCCGCTGCATATCAGTGATATAAATTTCACTGTTCGGTGATTTTGACACCAGACAGGTTTCATCACAAGGAGGCACCGGTCAATGCTGATGGCCACAAGAAGGAAGACGCTAGCAAACATGGTGAAGATTATGACTGATGGAATGACTTTGCAGAGGAACCAACCGTACGGCCAGCGCTCATGGAGGGCCAGGTGAACAACAGAAAACGGCAAGGACAAGCAGCACATGAAGTCAGCCACAGCAAGGTTTAGGAACCAGACAACGTTCACAGACCTTTTCATTTTCAGACCAGCTACCCAAATCACCAATCCATTGCCTAGGATACCTATGATGAAAACGATGATGAAGAGAGCAATGGAGACAATGGATTCTGATGCATAATATACAGCAGGCTGTTCATGTGAACTGCTGTTACCCAGGAGTCCAGGCATTCTGTAGCTATAAAACAGAAAGCAAATCAGTAGGTAATTCACACTCTCCTCCCAAAATTCTTCTCTGTATCTGTACCGAAGCATCTCCGAGTCAGGTGACAGTTGTAAGAGACTGAAAGGGTTAATGTATGGGGATGCCTCAGACATTATTACAAAACAAGTTCTGCCCAGCAAGGAGAAGCAGGCTAACACAGGACAGGCGGAGTGTGCTGGAGGGTGCGCAGTTCCGTGTTCTGACCCGCTCAGCATGCCCTGTATGGCCAGAGGTCACACAGAGTTCATTTTGAGGAAGGAGCTTATGACCCCATGAAAGACCCCTCGCGACCACCCCTTACTGGTGCCTGCACAGAAGATCAAGAGTGATGTAAGTCCTCGAGGGGCATGAGTGGCAGGATCAAAAGGCAGGAATTCAGACTATAAAAGGCAGAATTCCAAGGAGCCATGTGCACGCACCCACCACCGGAGGATTACTGCATCCGTCATCGTCATTGCGGGATCCAAGGCAGGTGATACATCTCGCTCTCATTTTGTTTCACTTTCCCTTTCCTCTCTTTCCTTTTCATCTCATAAAAATCTTAATAGAACTCACGCTGCCTACCATTATGCTTTCCAAGTTCCGGTTGCTTCTACCTTAAATGAAATGTTAAACCAATTGTTTGGTGTCGTTTCACCTTAATTTAGCTCAAGGGAATCATGAAATCAGTATAAGCCCTTGACTTATCCAATCCAGGTTGTTACAACAGTACAGCGCTGTCAGGGTACAAAGGCATCGGTCTATACAAGTCTCTGCTAAAGGCGTACTAACCTGCCCATGACACACCTTCATCATTCTCGTGGTGGCTAAGCTACGTAAGGCCCACTAATCAAAAGTGCATAGACTTAAGTTCTCCTATCTGTCATCCCCCTGGATTTCAGTCTGGTTCTTTTTAGTCTCTGCTCTAATGATGCCCATGCTGTCATCAGGTGTCTTTCCTGATTGGCTTCCAGCTTTGCGTATACTTCTCCTCTTCAGAAAGGTTAAATCAGCATTTTAGCTCCTTTTCTCTTTAAAACGAGTGACTTCTTCTGGCATAACCAGTGAAATAGGTTTAGGTTGAGAAAGCAATGCTTGTCTTAATGAAATAACCCTGGTCCACTTTCTGGACATTCTAAATAGAACAGATAGGACAGCAACTCTGTTTGCTAAGGGGTATTTTTAGGGAGGTTTCAGTAAGCACTTCCTTCTCCCTGCTTTTGTTCTGAGCTCTGCACTGGCTCCTTGGAAAGCTAGGCTTGATGAGGAGAAAGGCAAGAAATGAATGATTTAAGAAGAACAGACAGAGGTTTAGTTGTAGAAAGAAAAATTAAAATAAAGAGTAATAGCAGTAATGTTCTTGAGCCATTTTAGATACAAGAAAAGGTGTCTTATTGCAAGACAATGAAGCTGAGACACAGAAAACTTAAGTGACATTTTAAAACTATGAGAATAGTAGTGGAAAATTGCACAACTACTCTTGGACTCACATATTAGTAAATTTAGGAAGGAAAGTAAAGGAAATCTAGCAAAATCAAGATAGAACTGAGAAAAAGAGCCTGACCTTCATCCTTTAGGCATTAATAGAATTGTTCATAAAAATCCTTGTTAACTAAACCCTCCCCAAATCAATGAAGACAGTTGTGTTGCTGAAAGATCCCTAAAAGCATTTCCAGAATGCAAGGAAACTGCATCGGTAATTGCTGAAGACAGCCTGCAGAAGCCTCTGAGGAGACATGAATAGGACAACCCAGACTGATTCTGTTTTAACCTCTATTATGCCAGTACTTAAATGCCAGTCAGGGACTGCTATGTGCAGGACTAAAGATCAGTATTATTTTAAAAAAAAGAAAAAAATTTCAAATCATCGATCTGTCTCTTGGATAACATATAGTCTAAATGTGGAGCAACGCGTGCGTTAGAACTGCTTCACCATGAAGAAAATGAGGTATAAACAGTTGTAACAAACATTGTAATTTACCACTTTTTGGTAACAACTGCTAATAGGTGAGGGTGACCTGCAAGGAAAGCTATGAAAGAAGTCACTGGGAGGCATCTGGGGGCTTAACTTAAAATTCTAACAAGTTTGTTCCATTTCCTGTGGTCTTGCTGATAAATGCAAAGCAACTTTGATGGGGACAACTGGAGAACAGTGCTGCAAGAGCTGAATCTTGCTGCCTCCCCTTATAGCTACAGAAGATGGTATGAAGGGGACAGGGAATCAAGGAATGCCATAAAGAGAGTAATACAAATCCTACTGCAAAGCAAACACAGGGATGAATCACTAAGATACTGCCCATGCTATATTTTCAGGAGTGGTAAAAGGACTGCTAAAAGGGTTATGAAAATGGAAGGGGGAACTGGAGGGGAGAGAGAGGTTTTCAGGAGTGAAGAATAAGAAATTGCAAGTTGAAGAGGAAAGCAGAATTCTGCAGTTTATTATACCCACCCGAGTGAAGCAGAGTATTTCAGTGTGTCAGGGAGCAAGTACCACCGGTCCCGTCTCTGGAGCGATTGAAAAGAGAAAGTCACGTGACATTTTAGGAACTGCTTTTTTCCTGTATGTGCATTTGTGTGCCAAGTACGTTCTTTCACCCCAACGGAAAGGCTTAGAATGACCCATACGTGATGTTTTATATCTGATCTGCTGACTAAACAGTCAAACAAAAGAAGCTGTCTCAACACTATCAAAATAAAATAGTGCCCTGAGTCAAAGAATAATAGAAGGCAAGGGAATGATAGGCACAGACACATGCTTTACTATAGTTTCTGTAAGACAACTGAATCGGGTGTCTTGCCTGTTGGCATAATGCCAACCTTTGCTTGATGTATTTCGTATTTCCAAACCCTGCCATTCCACCATCAGGTGTCTGATCTGCTGTCTTGTAGCCAATTCCATGTTTTATCAGATCAGCGCATTCACCTAGCTAATCCCATTTCTGGGGTTCTTAGCAATCCAGATCAGCTTCTGTCCCAGCTCGAGACAGCTTAGTTCACCAAATACAGATCATTGTACTCAGTAAACCATCATTGGTCATGTCAAAGGGATTTTAATCTGATTTTTCACGTTTCAGGGTCAAAAAATCTTGTTGCTGGTGGGCTGTTGTTTTTTTTTTTTTTTTTCCTTTTTCAAGAAGGAACTCGACTGATGAAAAGTTAGAAGTGGTTAACTGAAATGCTGATAGAACAAAATGTGGCAAGACTATAAAAAGAAAAGACATCTATGGCAAGGCATTTCAACTGTGCAACAACAGGGTTCCCTCTCACCCCTCCCAGTTTGGGAAATCGAGACTGCTAGCAGAAATGACAAAGACCAGACATACAAGAATCAGCCTCAGCATTTTGGGTTTGGTCTGGAAAATGAACCAGGACGGAGCAGAGTTCCACTCCTGAGCACATCTCTGTGAAACACATGAATGCTGCCTCCAACACAACCAGAAACAGGAAGGCAGGCCAGGGCTGGGCTCTACCCGTAAAGATGTCAGCAGCCTGCCAGGACAATTCCTCTAGCTGCATCTTATTCTAAGCTGCCATCTTTCCTGGGGGACTCCTCCAATCCAGCCAAAAAGTGTTGATGGGAGGGCACTTCTATTAGCTCCTGTTGGCCAAGAGACCACCACGCAACTCACTAACTCCAGTCAAACTCTCCTTTGCGAGACGGTCCTTCTCCACCAGTTGGCCAGCTCCGATCCTCCTAGTTAAAACCTCTCCCCTGGAGCCAACCTCGACACTTTATCTTTAGTTCAGCCAGCTCACCCTGGACAGTGATGAGATGATATGGTACCTCTCTGTACAGGTTTCCAGATCAAGGAACCTTCTAAGCAGTTTGACTACTGAAGCGTGTTGCACCTCAGCAAAAAGGGACTAATGATGTAGACACTCAAAGGAGAGTGTGCAAGGAGGGAAAAAGGCATTTTGTTACTTTCATAAAATGGTTACTCAGATCAGATCAGGCCAGACCTTTGACTTGCAGCTTTGATGGTAATCTCAAATCACCACACTGCATTCTTTTCTTCGGTTCTAGACCTCTCCCTTCCCCTCTTGACAGAGTGACTTAGCTTAGAAAGGCTCTAATTCACAGAATCACAGAATAGTTGAAGTTGGAAGACTGTCTGGAGACTGCCTAGCCTAACCCCACTGCTCAAAGCAGGGTCAGCTAGAGAAGACTGCCCAGGACTGTGTCCAGTTGGGTTTGAGTATCTCCACAAATGCTCTGGGCAACCTGCTCCACTGTTCAACCACCCTCACAGTAAAAAACTGTTTTATTGTGTTCAGATGGAACTTCCAGTGTTTCAGTGTGTGCCCACGGCCTCTTGTCCCGTCACCAGGCACCACTGAGAAGAGTCTGGCTCCATCTCCATTGAACACGCCCATCAGAGAGATGCTAAGGTCCCCCCCCAAGCCTCCTCTTCTCTAGGCTCAACAGTCTCAGCTCTCTCAGCCTCTCCTTGCACGGCAGGAGTACCAGTCCCTTCATTAGCTTAGTGGCTCTCCACACGTTTCACTCCAGTATGTCCATGTCTCTCTAGTACTGGGGAGCCCAGAAATGGACCCAGCACTCTAGATGTAGCCACAGCAGTAGCTGAGTAGAGAAGAAGCATCACCTCCCTTGACCTGCTGGCAATGCTCTTCTAATGCATCTCAGGATAACATTCGCATTCTTCACAGCAAGTGCACATTGTTGGCTCAGGTTCAGTTTTTTTGTCCAGCAGGACCACAACATCATCATTCTCTGCAGAGTGGCTTTCCAGGTGGTCAGCCCCGAGCATGTATTACTGCATGCGGTCGTTCCTCCCCAGGTGCAGGACTTTGCACTTCTTCTTGAACTGTGTGAGGTTCCTGTCTGCCCAGTTCTCCAGCATGTCCAGGTTCCTCTGAACGGCAGCACCGACACCCGGTGCATCAGCTGCTCCTACCAGTTTTGTAACATCTGCAAACTTGTTGAGGGTGCACATTGCTTCATCACCCATGTCATTAATGAAGAGTTAAACAGTACTGGAATCAGTGTCAACCGCAGCCGGACACCACTAGTTACTGGTTTCCAGCTGAACTTAGTTCTTCTGATCACCGCCCTCTCAGCCCAGCAGTTCAGCCGCTATTCAGTCCACCGCACTGCCCGCTTATCTAGCCCACGCTCCATCAGCTTGCCTATGAGGATGTTTATATTGAAGTTTATCTCAATGCACAGGCTCAATAGGCCACCACAACAATTTGGCTAAAACCTTAATACAAGTTGCCATTTATATTGCCGTTTCGGCTTTGTTATTACAAAACTGCACCAGTCAATCAGTTACAAAATACTTACACCCATATACAACTCTAAAAATATGACCAGTGTATTTACAAAAGCCTCCCTGCCGCAAGACTATGCAGGTTGTCTCCAAAACACTTTCGCCAGAACTGAGAATTCCACTTGTATTTCATATTTCTACTACTTCTGCAGTTCTACAAAGCTTTGCAGCCCCTCTCAGCTCACCCATTTGTTTCTCTGTAGGTGGCGTGACAAGATAGCTATGACCTTTCACAGACTCCGAATGTTCCTGGTGTATATGGCAAACCTATCTTCCTAAAAAACCTGTCCAAAACTCTCCCTATAAATCTTGGCCATAACTAGCACAACTGTTTCTCTAGAAAGTGTACTGCAGTCATCTGCTGGCCAGTCTTCACTAGGTGCTTGTTTTCATCACCACAAGTGTGCACTTAGTTTCACAGGGACTCTCCAGTAACATCAAGTATCCGCAGGGTATTCCTCTGATTCTCCTCTTTAGAAAACCCACTGAATGACCCCAAGGCATTTTTGTACATTGCTGAGTAAGCTCAGGTAAGCATGAGCTTTGGACGCCAAGCAGGGAACAAGGCTTGGCAAAATTGGTACATACCCAGACTATACGTAATTAAAAAGTAGCTCTTCACAATAATAGGTTCTCGGTACTGGGCAAGCATTTGGTTAGATGTTTTGCCAGGGCATTTTCAGTGACAGAAACACCATTTGAAATATTATTTGGACTGTTTTGTAAAAATGCTCACCTTGGGATTAACCTTTACCGAGTTGTTTTGTGAGACTGGTTTCCCCTGTACCTTCTGTGCAGGGAAGGAAAATTCCAAATGTTGCGTCCATCCAATAAGTACATTCCTGGACAACGCCTTATTTATTTTCCTAAATAAGCAAAGCAAAAAGCAAAGCAAGAGCCCAAATCATTGTTCTGCACGGCTTATTATGAGGCTACCTACAGATTGGCATGAACTGTGCATTTTACCCTTCTTGTGTAGGCCTTTTTATTTGCACACCTCATATGATTGAGCATTGTGGAGTTCCACCCAAGATTTCTGCTGTTCCTCACTTTTCATTCATTGAAGATTTCTGTGTGGGAAGAATATGGATTCTCCATTGCTTTCCTAGTCTGATTTTAAACACGTTCTCCTTCAAGATTTCAACCTCACTGCTTAATCCTTTAAAAATAAAGTAAAAAAAATAAAAAACTTTTACTACTATTGGCAGTGTTTTGTCTTTTCTTGGTCCAGAGTTGCTTGTTCGAAAAAGACAGGAGAATGTTAACGTTCGCCGCCGGTTAAGTCTCAATGGAATTGAACGGGAGTTGTATTGCGGGTGTCCTGGTGCTGCTTGTGTGTCTTTCCCCACATGCCTTAGAAAAGCTGGCCCTTTGCCATTCTCTCATCTTAGATGCTCTCCTTCTAGAAGAAGTGTAGGAGGATTGTGGCACACTGAATGACAGCACAATAAAGAGGCAGGCAAATTTTAATATTGCCAATTGTGAATTACTGAATTTGGAAAAGCAACCATAACTATACATACAGAGTGATGTACTCTGTTATCATTCAAAGAAAAAAACTTGGCAGTCTCTGCAGAAAGTTCTGTGAAAAATCACGTCAACACACAATGCTATTCAAAAGGTAAATATAACAGGAAGTATTCAGTTCCTTCTTGAATACTGAATGCTACAGTGGTCCTCGATCTTAAAAAAAATTATAGAATCAGAAATAGTACAGAAAATGATGACTAGATAGCCATGGCTCAGAATGGCTTCTTTCAGTGGACAAGCTAAATAGATGAGAATGCTTCAGCTTGGGAAAGAGACTTCTAAGTGGCAGTATGAGAGACACATGGAGAAGGTGACATGAATTCTTATAGCACAAGAACTAGGAGGTATCAAATGAAATGATCAGGTAGAAGTTTGAAAACAAAAAATGACACCTTTTCACATTGCACAATTAGATTCATGGCTCCAAGGACGATATGGGTAACAAAAAGTATAAATAAGTTTTAAAAAGGCAATTAGATTGATCCATAGAAGGAAAGTCTATAAAATATTGCTAACAAATACACACCAAATCCCTGGCTCACAAAGCCCTTACGCTACAGATTGCTAGGCTAGTATACTAGGAAAATTTAATTCTGTACTGTTTTATAGGCTTTCTTTAAGCAGCTCTGCTCTTCTCCAAAGTTTGCCTCTCATTAACCTCTTTGCCTTAATTCTGGCAGTCTGGCAAGCAATGTAACACTGGCATATTGCAGGCAGAGACTCCTTTTACACCATGGCACGTATCTGCATTGAGTATCGGTGCAGTGTATTGCCACTAGTTCTTTCACAGGCTGCATAAAAGAGTTCGCATCTCTCTTCCCTGGAAGGTACCTGTCTGCCCCAGCATGCAGCAGGGTGTGGGCCTCTGCTCCCTGGGGCATCAAGATCTGTCACAAAGCAGAGCGTGTCAGCCTCTCCCTCCCACTGCAGGGAGGCAGAGCAAGCTGGCAGAGGAGAAGGGGAAAAGGAAGCTGCGCATTTGGCTCATTCCGTATCTGGTTCGGGTACTTAGTTCACACCGGTCACACGTCTTTCTGGTGTATGTACTCCGGTGTTTCTACTCATACAGCTGTCAACATCATTTCTGGGGAAAACTTCAACAGTTACATTTAGATACGCTAGTTAAATTACAAGTATCCTACTTTGTTGGTCTTAATGACCCAAGACTATTCCTGTCCTTGGCTTCACAATAGCTTTGCTTACCAGATCTATAGAATCAGCAGCACAGACTCCTTTTCTTTGTCTCAAAGTTTTTCCTGCACTGGGCACTGTCAGAGATACGATGCTGGACTAGCTGGACGTTTGGCCTGACAGAAGGACAGCTTGTTTGACTGCTATGATTAAGGACCATTACCATCCTGTTCCACTTATCTCTGGAAACAGCAAGAAACAAATCTCCAGATACTGTTTCAGCTCTCACTGCATTAACTAACACTACTTCATACTGGAAAAAAAAATTTCCTCAAACTTAGTGCTGTTTCATTCACTTTTTGCTTTACCCTCAGCAATAAACTGTGCTCACTCAGTCTTCCATAGATAGCTTAAATTACTTCCTGATGCTATGCCCACCCCTGACTCTGGGTATACGTAACTTTCCTTGTAACTTTTTTTACACCTTTTCTTCCAGTTTTCAGAGTAAACATTTAGTGCTGTTAGAGACACAGTCACAGGCTACTGCATAGCAGTAAACTTCAACACCAGTCTTCACTGAGAAGTCACTGTTAGAAAAAAATAGCAGTTTAAATACTATGAGTCTTATCATATTTGATAACTAAAGTAGTATCTATACACTTATTTTGGCCACATTTCTGGGAAGTCACACTCCTGAAATTAACCTTTATGTAGCAGGCATTTTCACTACCTCGAGCTGCAAAACTTGTCATGGTTTACGTGTCGTGTTTTTTCTTTGGTTTGCGCTTTTACCAAAGGCCTCCTGATCCCAGCACCACAGGCCACACAAAAATCCATTTGCAGTTAAAACCCAAGCCTTGACCCAAGGCTGCAGGAAAGAAAACCAGGCTGGGGAGAAGCACCCAGACCCACTGCCGAGGGCACGCAGGGATACACAAGCGCCCCCCGCCCCCCATATTCGTGCAGTCATACAAAACCCAGCCCCATGTGTCCGCACGGCCCAGCCGTGGCTTTCTAGCCCTTGGTGTGACACCACCGATGCCTTTTGCTCGGTGCCACCGTGGGCCGGAGCCCGCGGCCTG
>NW_009620198.1:0-5469 GCF_000690535.1 Cariama cristata
GCTTCCTACGGGAGCGGCGAAACAGTTGCAGGCTGACCTCTAATCGCATTTTGGCAATCTGGGTGTTCCTCGGCTCTGTCTCTCCATCTCCCCTTCCCGTCGGGGAAGGCTGACATCACCAGGACAGGATTTGATGACTTGGCTGGGTGGGGTGATGGCTCCAGCCCTGGGTACCTTTGTCCTGTAGCTAGGGCGAGCGGGCAGTGCTTGTGCCTGTTGCTCAGGAAGGTGAACCCCACGGCGGTTTAGGATCGGGTTGTGTGCTCCTGGCATCGTGCTGTGTGTGAAGGTTTCTTTTTTTTTTTTTTTCCCCCTTTAATTCGAAATACGATTTTTAGAAACCTCCATTGAGCTCTGACTAATGGGGCAATGAGCTGGTGCTGTGGGTTGGAGGTTTTTGCCGAGGTGTGGCTCTGTTTCCTGTTCTGCAGGGCATTGAGTCTGTTATGTAAATTCCTTAGATAATCTTTAAGTAAAACTTAGCATTTTCTGGAAAATCACAAAGAGACTGCAGAAAGTTGAACTGGATTTTTGAACGCAAGTTTGCTGCTGTTATTAAAGAAGATTTATTGAATTTGAAGTCTGTCTTTAGCTGTTAGCATTGATACCCTTTTGTCCCCCACCAACCCACTATGCATATGGGGAACTGTTTAACCATTACATACAGAGAGTAAACAACACCTATTTATAGGTGAAATCTATGTATGTCACTTAACATACAGCAGGCTTTCAACCCTACCCTATTCCCCCGTGCAAGAGTTTAACAGATTATGTAGCCTGTTAATTCTCCATTGTATTTGTTGCTCTTGACTGCAGTTAAGTGGTTTTTATACTTGAGTAATGGTACTAGGACAAAAGGGTTACAAGATACGTGCATTCTCTGACCTACAAAATTCTCTGTTCTGTTGATAAAAGCTGCCCAATAAAATGAGTTTAAAAGGAGTTAGTACCTTGTATTCTCCAGTATCTGTGATTAGGCCTGTAAAATCCAGGTGTTTTTTAAAAAATTACTGGGGAAATGCATATTTTTCTGTAAAGGACTGGTTAGCTCCTTTGAGTCCAAACAGCAGAGCTTTTTGTGATGCTCTCCATGCAGAAGGGAGAGGCTTCTGGAAGGATGTGCTTAGCACAGTTAAGCTCTGGGAAAGCCCATTTGGTTGCCCACTGAGCTGTATACCTTTGGATGCAGCAGTGGCCTCTTCATGTACAGAAGGTCATAGGCAGGCCTTTTAAATCTTGCCACTTAAAATGCTGTATAACACAACCCACATATCAGTGTGAGGCACCTTAAACTGCTTGCCTGAATGGAAAAATAACGTGATGCTCGAAAACTGGCACTTTCTTTGTCAGAGGTGGCAAACACCTCCATAATACCAAGTAGTAATTCTTGCTAATATCACAGCACAGTCCTTTCTGTTAAGCTTACAGCAGGCTAATGCTTGATGCGATGTGGTGGGGAAGGGTGGATTTCGGTGGTGGTAGATCACTAGGTGGCACGCTTGTCATTAGTCCACTGGTGTGCGAGTACCCCCGCGCAGCGTTAGGGTCACTGTACTGCTGGAGGTGACATCTGATGCGATGTGAAACCCCAAACACATGCCATTAAGGATTTCATGCCACTCTGACCAATTGCGAGGAGCCTGCCCTGCGTCCTTCACTTGACCAAATTGGATTCTCCAAGTCGAAGGATGGCATGTCTGGTCCTTCGTGTGCGGTTTCAAAACAAGTCAGCTTACATGCTTTTGGAAACGGCTGCATGGTGTAGGTGAGTGGAATCTCCTTGCAGAGGAGGGGGGTTGAAAGCTCTTTTGTAAAAATAATGATGAATCGCTACTGAAATCTACTACTGAAATAAAACACTACTGAAAGGAAGCATCTTGTAGCTTGACCTAGCTAGAGGCAAACAATATTCTAAAATGTTCTATTCTTCATGTAGGCTGATCAGCTGACTGAAGAACAGATTGCTGGTAAGTGTCTTGATGAGAAATGATTATTTTTTTTGCTAACTCCTTGTGACTAAAAGAAAATATATTATCTCAAACATAATGGAAAAATATTTTTGACAATTTCAAATCTGTACTAATGCCTTTTTAAAAAGAAGTACTCACTTAAAAAAAAAGCCCCAACATTCTGGAAGATTACTAGTTCATTGCCTCTTAATTTAGACTGCTTGTTCCTTGGACTACAGATAATGCCTTTTTTTTTTTAGACTTTCAGACTTGAGCCAAGTCCTTCTAGATTTCTTGCAAACAGAAATAATTGCTAGACTCAAGTGAACTTCTTGGAGTCAAAGCAGACCGAAGTACTCCTTCCTTTTTTAATAGAGTGAAGATAAACTTGAAATGGCAACAAAAACCCTTAAATGGATTTATTGCACGTTAATGTAAGCCACTGTCTTTTAAATAGCTTCTAAGAGAGTGTCTGTAATTCAGACTGGTTAGGAGAAGGAGCATTATTTGACCTTCTGGAGACCAGTCACGCATTTGTGGCTGGCATCAATTCTTACTGTCTACTACCTTAAAAATAAGTGGTAAATGACAACTGTTATTGTTCCTGTAAGTCTGTTAATGGTGAAGGGAACCCAGTGGATCCTTCCACATATCCCAAGCAGCTGTTCTTTCTGATGCCTCAAGCAAGATGATGTTGAAATGCATTATGGAGTTGTAATGCAGATAATAGCAACGTGAAATAAGTTTGAATAATCTATGCAAATTCTGTGTTGGTACTATAAGTAATTTTTTTATTAATATTTGAGAGTTAATTCTCTGAATATGTGGACAGTTAGATAAAAGGTTTGTTAATGGTACCAGGCATTGTCAGCGGAGTGCATTTTTTAGCATGCAGTCTTCTCATGTTGGTGATGTTACTAAACACTGGGACTGTTTCTGCCCCTAGAATTCAAGGAAGCCTTTTCCCTATTTGACAAAGATGGTGATGGTACTATCACAACAAAAGAACTGGGAACTGTCATGAGGTCATTGGGTCAAAATCCAACAGAAGCAGAATTGCAGGATATGATCAACGAGGTAGATGCTGATGGTAAGTGTTGGAAAGGTAGTTATTAGCGCTGTGATCATCTTAAGTATGTATGACCTCCACACCTGGGCTTGGGCTGCATAGAGAAGATTCTGTGATACTGATCTCTTGAAGCAGTTTCAAAATACTCGATAGAATCTAAACTCAGAGGGATATCAGTTTTTTTCATTGTTCTCTGCAATTCATTGCCCTCACTTGCTGTTAACCTGCATTTCCTCCCAGCTTTTCTATCCATGTTTCGTTAGCCCATGTTGGTCTTAGTAGCTGGACTAATGTCTGTGGTTTGTTGAAGGCCAGAAATGTGGTAGGAGTAGAATAGTGTGAAACTTCCAAGAACTGAAAACACGAGGAGAGACTCTAATGTAGTATATTAGATCACTAATAGATAAGGGGGAGGGATTGGAGGCAAAAGCAGGAAGTCTTTCCTGTATCAAGTCTGTCAGAATTGTTTTAAATGGATGCCAAAAAGAGTAACTGCACATTTTGTTTCTGAGACTCCAGACAGGCTGGCAGTTATAAAAGGGAAAAATGCTTTCCACTGCTCAGTGATGTCAAGGCTTTGATCTTCAATGTTGGTTGTGATAGTGATTTTTCTAATATACTTTCACTCTTTTACAGAGATATTAGCAAGAGTATAGATTATCTGATTATCAGACTACATTAATTACATCTACTTTCCTGAAAGTGCAAGTTGACCTTAATTGCTAACTCTTGGATGCAGATACTGAAAAACTTTAGGGTTTGCAGTGCTACGTAGAGTTTGTGTGTAGTGGTTTCTCTGGGCTGCAGTCCACAATGCTGCACTGGTAGATTAAAAATGAAAGGAGGATGAGGACCTCAGATAAATATGCCTGCCCATCTGTCATAAAACAAGTTTAAACAATGCTTTGCTACATGTTCATTGAGGATTTTTTTCAAAGCTGAGTAGAAGACCTGTGTTGTAGATAAAGTTGGCCATGATGATAAATAGCTGTGTATATCTCAATGTGGAATCCCTAGGCTGCAAAAGTTTTCTTAAACTGCATTTATTTAGCTTCTTTGCTATACTTACCCAATGAGTTTATATGGTTCCCTCAAGCAATGGGTAGACCTTAGTTGCACAGTGAACTATTTAATGTGGGTGTGGGGTTTTTTTGGCATATAGGGCTGAATCCTGATTGTACAAATCTAGTTTCTGCTGTTTTAAAGAACTTACTTCTATGAGAAAAGTAGTATAGTGAAGCTTTGAGCAGCCTGAAGTTTGAATCCTTACTTTGAATGAAGAACTTGGAAATCTTGGGGGCGAGGCCTGGATGTTACTAGGGATTTTCAGTTCTGCAGTGAAATACCTATAAGAACTCCTACTGCTAAGCTTATCAGAAGTACCAAATAATGGCAGCTTTTCTCATGTCACTAGAATTTGCAGATCCCTGTTTCCCCTTAAAATGGTGCATTACTTCTGTGGCATACAACATGTGTTGATAAAGAAGTTGTTATTTAACAAGGAACAAGTATTTATGAGCAGCTTAGTAAAGTGTAATTTTCTCAAATTTTAGATATCCTGGATTTATAGTGCCAGTTTTATAATACATTCCCTTCTGGAGTCTCTGACAGCAATTGGGAGATTCTAAAGAAACTAGATGATTAATACTTGGGAGTGATTTGAAGATAAGTCTTAGTATTGGTTAACCTTGGAGCATCAGACTGACATTTTACTTGCAGCTTGGGTGGCAAATGGCATGGCTTGACCTGGAGAGAAGGCAACAGTTGATTTGGTTGTGCTGAAATGCTGCAGTGACAGTGGCTGCTGCACATAGTAATAGCAAAAAGGCAGCAGTAGCAATTTAGGGAGAAGATCCAGTTCTTCTATAAGAATGGTTTACAGAGGATCTATCAATCTTGTCCCTGGCTAAGTTAAATGCCAGATTTTTTTTTTTTGTATAAAGAAAAGCATGGATGTTTAATGATTGGAAGTTTCTTTCCATTAAGGCAATGGCACTATTGACTTCCCTGAATTTTTAACCATGATGGCCAGAAAAATGAAGGACACAGACAGCGAGGAAGAAATCCGTGAGGCATTCCGAGTCTTTGACAAGGTATTAATAAAAGTACAAATATTCTTTAGAAGCAGTAATGATGTCTGTCTTTTCCTCAGTGTTTTCTCCCTGCTTGTCTAGAAGCAAAAAAGTCCTTTAGTAGATGCAGAGTAATTGGAAACAGAGCAGAGACTGTTCTGGAAACAGAACCAGGACTGTTGGAGACTGGTTCTACCTGCTTTACATAGCAGGGCTAAGCTTTAGGCTCATCCATGAGGAAAACTCTCTGGCCTTTCCTTAGGAGCAGAGATGAGCAGAACTTGATGCTTGTGGGGTGTTTTGTTTTGGTTTTTTTCCTGGAGTGGTGGTGGAGGGGTGGGATTTTTCTCTACCTTCTGACTTTGGGGGAATGCCGAAA
>NW_009620198.1:5500-29491 GCF_000690535.1 Cariama cristata
ATGCACAAGGTTTTATACTTTATGAAAGCTTCTGAAGCTAAGATGATGTCATCAGTGTTTAGAGGGACATGAAGTACTGCATGTTCTGTTTTCAAGATGTGGACTCTGGGATTGTTTTCAGCAAAAGTTAAGAGTTCAACTCCGTTTTCTTTAAGGATACCTGGGCATACATGATGAAGGTCAAATATTTCTACAACAGGGGTTTCCCTTTTTGGATTGCTTGGATATGACAGATGTTACAAGAGTTCTGTTGAGTAATGGCTGATGCAGCTGCTAAGCTGATGCACAGGCATGTGTGGAAGAAGGCCTTGCTACTTCCCCTTTTTATGGGGGTGGGGGGTGTGGGAAGTGGCAGCCTCTAGTACTTAGCTGAAAATGTGCTGAAGGAAATGTCCAGTTGTTTGGTTAGTACTTATCTACCCTGTAGGGTTATTTCTGCAAACTAGATTTGTCTTTAAAGCCACTGAGGTAGCTTATCTACTGGTGATGGCCAGTACTCCTGCTCTAAGCTAGTGTATTCTTCCTGTATATGGAAGAGAACAGTTTCTGAAATGGCTAGGCATGAGCCCTAAGTTTGGATATTACTGATAGGAACGCGGCTTAAAGAGTCATTCTCTCTTTTTTTGCTACAAAGCTTTTCACAGCTCCTTATGAGTAGAATTTAAATGCTTTCTTTGAAGGTTTGTTCTGTATTGCCTTATCCAAGATGACTAACCTAGCCACCTGCAGTTTGGCTATAGAGGTAGTATTACACAGAAGAGAAAGCTGACTTTATTCTTGCTGTTGGGGAAATTGTGTTGGTTTTTCAGGGGGTTTTTTTGGTCTTGCTTAGACAGCACAGACTAAACAAAACGCACTTTGTTTCTGGGTTTATTTTCGAAAGCTCTTTAAAAGCATTAAAAATACCTTATCACAGCTACAAATCAGGCATGCAGTTATTCTTACAGTACAATAATTGTATAGAAGGATATGGTGGCATGCATGCCTTGTAAGGCAATGAGACTAGTAGGTACTGTAGGGTTATACAGTCTAACAGGTCTGTGTATTTGTCCCAAGTTCCATAAGGCTCTTTCAAAAGCAGTTACTGGAAACCTCGATGTAGTTTCAAAGTTAATCAGTGTCAGGATTGTTGATCGTGATCATCTGCAACTCTTTCCTCACAGGATGGCAATGGCTATATCAGTGCAGCAGAACTACGTCATGTTATGACAAACTTAGGAGAAAAGCTAACAGATGAAGAAGTAGATGAAATGATCAGAGAAGCAGATATTGATGGGGATGGGCAAGTCAACTATGAAGGTAAAAAATGCTTGTCTTGACTCAAAACCATTACTCTTGAGTGAAAGCCTGTTGCATAGGGCATTAATTTTCTAGTATTTGAGACATCAGTTTACTGGGTTGTCTACAGAAGTGGACAAAAACTTAGATGTGGTGAAAGGGGATTTTTTTATGCCAAGTGTGTTTAAAAGATGTTACCATTTGAAGGACTCTGGAGACAATAAATCACAGTGACTTTTTGTCTTTTCAGAATTCGTACAGATGATGACTGCAAAGTGAAGAGACTTCCTTTACACCTTTTTTCCTCTAGAAGAATCAAATTGAATCTTTTACTTACCTCTTGCAAAAAAAATGTTCATTTATTCATTCTGTTTCTGTATAGCAAAACTGAATGTCAAAATACCTTCTGTCCACAAACTGCATGTAATGGTTGGTGGTCCTGTCCCCAAAAGATAAAGTTAAACATCAGTTTTACAATATAAGTAATTGTACTACCTTGAAAATAAAAAAGGAAGCACTTAGTGAACTCAAAAGTTCCATTTGCTAATGACTATTACACTGTTTGGGCTGGCCAGTTTTTCATGCATGCAGCTTGACAATTGAGCACAGTCAGACATTTGTATTAAAAGGGAAAAAACAACCTAAAGGATCCACTTTTTTGTTCAACAGTGGATTCTAGTTCAATTTGTAGTATAAATTGTCATAGCTGGTTTACTTTAAAATTGGTTTATACCTCAGGATGGTATGCAGCAAAATGGTTGAAGGATGCAAAACTTAGAGAAAAATGCCCTAAAGGTTGAATGGTTCTCCTGTACGTAGCAATGTGCTCCAAAAAATATGATGATCTTAACTATGGATGGCATGTCTGTGTTAAAATACTGGTTTAACATTGTCTGCATTGCACTATAGTGAAACGGGTGTCGGGCTGTTACCGTTCACAAAATTTTTAAAAGAAACCTTCACCAAGGGAGCATCTTTGGACTCTCATATTTTTAAAACCTTCTGTACCATGACTTGGAGCTGGCGGAGTAGCCTGTGGACTTCAGCACAACTATCAACATTGCTGTTCAAGATATTACAATTTATGTCCATTCCAAGTTGTAAATGCTAGTCTTTTTTCCAATAAAAGACCATTAACTTAAAGGTGGTGTTAAATGCTTTGTAAAGCTAAAATATATATATAATTGAGATAATAAACCAAAAAAGCAGTAGGAGGGAAGTGTTTCTATGAATGACTTGCTGCTAAATTATAATGCACATGTATGCAATAAGTTATCCCCGATCTTTTCAAGATGGCAAGAACTGACCTCCTGTAACCCAAGACCTTTGCTATAAATAAATGAACTTGTGCTTGCCTTTCATATTACGACAATGTTAATTTAGTTGGTCTCAAAGTCGTGTAATGCTGACTCGTCAACTATCAGCACAGGAGTAACACCTCATTTCACTAAAGTGGAGAGCTCTGAGCATGCATGTCAATACTGGGGAAACATGTATAGGTTGCTTACGTTTTTTTTGACAGGTTATAGAAACTAGTTGGAGAACTTAAACAGCATGGACTTCATAGATATCTAAGATTCTCAAACATGCCAAAAATGCATTTCTCTACCCACAGAAAGAAAACAAAAGGACATTTCTTTTACAATATGTAAAAAAGAAAAACCAAAACTAAGCCTTTTTCAAAACTGGGGCTATTATGTCTTGACTTACCTTCTCAAACACTTGCATGAATTTTGTGGGGTGGAGAAGAGGACTAGGGTTAATTTAAAAACCATCTTGTTACTTCTGCTTTGCATGCATTAGCAGTGCTTAGTCATTCCAGGTCTGAGTGTTCTCTGATCCTTCAGCTTCCCCATGAATGAGTGGCAAAGCAGCCGTGTCCACTCTTCTTTGTTTGAAAGAAGAATTTTTTTTTTTTTTTAAAAAGCAGAGCCTCCATGTGGAAGGCTTTTATGTGTGGGAGGGAGGGACTATAGCTTAATTACTTGACTGTAAGTTTGTTTCCAAATGTGACTGGAGTTGCAAACCTTAATTGCTTAATTGCCTTTGGTTTTGGAGAGTATTTGATACTATCTCTTGAAAGAGATGCAAGTCTCCATTCATCCTATCTAACTGAGGTGCCTGTGTTAAGAACTTGGTTGCTTGAAACGCAGCTTTGCTCAGTGGGGGTCAAGAGACACCTCCAGAAGGCAATTGAGACTATCTGCCTTCAGTAATTTTTTTTTTTTTTTTTAAATTTTGTTTTTTCTTGGAGGGTGGGGGGAATTCTGGGTGACTATGGACCCAGACACCTTAACCAAGTGCCTAAAAGTTAGATGGGCTGAATGTAGGCAATTGTTTAGATCTCTAGTTGTTGCAAAGGCTTTCTGCTATGGCTGTGTATACTGTCGTAGCAAACTGGCCATGATGATGGGAATGTCTGACTACCATTTGAAAGTAGTGTCTTGCATGGCAGCTGCAAACTGCTACTTTGGTAGTGCTTGAGAATGGCTGCGCTGATTCTGTAGACCAGCTTTTAAAGAGAACGTACTCAAGAGACAGGCAAGGTAGGAGCAATGGTTGCTGCTCTGAACTAATTACTTCTTCTGCCTGAGTGTGCAGAGATCTTGTCTAGTAGGTAAATGCTTCTTACCATCTATCCGTCATTCGCTCACGGTTGGTAGGGTAGTTCATTTAAGAACAGCTGCTTTTAGCTTATTCAGTGTGCTCTGTGCTTGCTAGCAAAGAGACCTCGTTCCTGCAAGAGGTTCTTGGCTTGATTAGAAATTGTCTGGCAGTGTGCAGTGTTGGTATGCCCTGTAACTGAATCTGCCTGGAGGTATCTAATTATTAACTGACTTCAGTACCACATCAACCTCGAGTAAATGTATCCTCTGTACAGGACTTTAGCTCTGTTCCCTTCTGCATAGTGAATATCTAGAGAAATGAAATGGTGTCATCAAGGCCTTTTTTTTTAATTTTTTTTTTTTTTTTCTGTGAGAGTGTGTGTGCGTGGCTTTGGCTTTTTCCAAATGTGAAAGCGTGGGCTGGATACACTTGGTGCATGGCTTAGAAACATGGGACTGGAAAGAACTTCCTGGGTCATCAGATCCAGTCCCCTGCTATTGCAGGCAACCGTGTCATATAATCCTTTTAATAAACTGATCAAGCTTAACCACCTGCTTGTAAGTGGCTTGTTTTCATGGAAGTTCTGTAACTCATGTTGCTCTCAACTGATGCAAGTAATATATGAAATATGAAGTTAATCAAAAGGTCCTCCAGCTTAGCTTTAGGTTTATCATTACACTTATTTAACTGACTTTCTTGAACCTGTTATTCTTTGCACAACACTCAGGAAAGTGTTGAATCTTTACACCCCCTTGCTATGAATAAGAGTTGGTGTGCTTGCTTATTTTTTTTAATGGAAAAGATGGATGTCTGGCTTGTTGAAATTTGTTAGATATGTTAATTGTCAAGGCAAGAAACAATTGAGTTACTTGTATTTGATACATAAATTTAAGGCTAGAGTATACATAACCATTTTTAAAACACATCAACTTGCAGTGTAGTTTTATATTTAATACTGAAATTGTACTGCTAAAGTTTAAACTGCTGTTAATCATATTCCTCTTCTGATCATAATGAAAAAATAAAGGGTAAGAAAATGCTTAACATAGATTATTCATTATCATGCTTATTTTATTAATAATTCAGGCACTGAAATGTCTCCAGGTACGGGGCATTTGCTTTGTTTGCTGGGGTGGGGCGGGGTGAGGGTGGGATGGTTTACTGATGTGGTAGAAGATTTATTCCCCAATGATTTGTCACACTTGTGCAGCTTCAGAAACACAGATGCTATCACAAGCTGATCAAGACATTACCGTACACCTTATGGAGGCATTAAATGCGTATGTGGGTCTGATCTGTGGGCAGCGTCTGGTGCTGCAGCTGCCAGCCCCTGGGCCCTGCCCAGGTGAGTGGGGAGAGGGAGGAGGCTGTGTCTTGGTCCCTGTATCGCAGTACGCCTGGGATGTGTGCACAGATCCCTCTTCCCAGGTGACACCATCCTAAACTAAAAGCACAGTCTTGAGGTTGAGCAATAACAGAGTTAATACAGCTTGGTTTTCCCCTACCATGAAACTAACTGGAACACTTGTCTTACTGCAATCTAATTACATTGTGGTTGGTTGGTTTGGCGGGGTTTTTTGGTTTGTTTTTAAAATTTAATGACTAAGTGAAACCTGACAGAAAGGATTGTGGCAGGACATGGCATGTCTTCTGACCACAGACGTCTAGCCATCAAGAGAAGACAGGCGATGAAGGCTGATGCTCTGTTTCTCCTGACACATTTAGGAAAACAAATGGTATACTTGCAAATAGAGCAGGTGGACCTTTAAAATCAGTAAGATAAACACGTAAGAAGTTGTGTGGGGATTTTTACATAACAGCGTTGCAATTCCAAAATACTAAAGGCTTTTTTTTTTTTTTTTAAATCCAAATACAAGATTTTGAAGGAATGAGTTAGATGATGAATTGTATATGGATCTGGAGTTCCAAAGATTCCTCATGTTATTTGCTATAGAAAGTTTGTGTGAAGGCCCAAGTACTTAAAGGATTTTTTATTTCCTGAGAGCCCCTATCAGTGGGTATCCTAGGGAAGCAGTCAGAGGATATTTGTAATAGTTGATAATTTAAGTTTGATATTAATAAATCCAGAACTGAAGTGGCCAAATATCCAGTAAATGGTAGAGCTGCTGATTAGGTAGACGCTAAGAGAACCTTTTATAGTCCCATGGATGGTTAAGCACAGCTGATGCCTAGCAATAAATGAGTGCGTGTGTTGCTCTCCATCCTACTGGTGATGGTCTCCAGGAGCAGAGCTGAGCAGAGCAGCCTGTCGTGCTCTCCTCCCCGTAGCATGGACAAGGACCTTCTTCCCTGTGCACTGCTTTGCTTTGCAGAGGCAAGAGCACGCTTCAGAGCGCAGCACGGCCCTTCCAGCCATCAAACTAACAAACTCTAGGAGAAAAAGACCCAACCATTTGATATAAAAAAAAAGGAGTGTATTGCAGCAGGAGGTTAAATTTCTCCCAGATCCCTGTGGAGTCTGAGAGGTCGAGTGACAGCAGCACCTTACAGCGGTGTTAAACAAAGTTGAGAAGCAGATCTCTCGGCATTGCCACCAGAGACCCTAATCGTGACGTTGCAGGTTGCCCTTTCCAGCATCCCTGTAGGTGTTGGACAAAGCTGGCTCTAGCTGGCAATGAGTACTGCAGCCTCCTATATGGTGACTTCTTGTTCTGATCTTTCACAAAAGCTTCATTGACTGGGAAATCTTGTACAGATATCCTCCGAGGAGCCACTTTCATTTCAGTTGCCTCAGAAGTCAGCATCTGCAGAAATACTGAAAGAATTATTCATAGTGCTGCCTTTTTCTGGCAAAAACATATCCTAAGATAATTAGTGGTTGAAGTACAATATGAAAACTGGGCTAATCACCTAAAAATGAATCAGAATGTTTTCTGAATATTTTTTTTTTCTAGATCTCTAAATATGATGTATTTGAAAAACAGATTCTTGAACAAAAGCCCTACTTGCCCTACCAGTTGCAACATTTAAATTGGACACAATATTTGAATAGGAACCAACTGGACCAACTGAGAAACCCATAAAAAGACATTACATAGCATTCCCCATTTTAGTAGTTTGCACTGGGGTTGGCAATAACAATGCTGACAGTGTAGTAAGTATTCTGAAAAAGGATATGGTGAAAGAAATGGATAGGGTGAGAGCAAAAAGAATACCTGAGCATGGGACTGCTTTGTAGTCTTGTCTCATGGAGTATTTGTTGCCTATAAAGCTATAAATATTTGATTGTGAGCTCCCTGGGCATTAACTTTTTCTGGCAGCGGTGCTGTCACTCAGTTTGTCCGCTTTTCCTAACCTGCCCTCCAAAGCCCCCCATGCTATCTCTACGTATACCTGAAAATACACAAGCTGGAAAAGTTAGTTGTAAGCCTGCTGCTGTTCAGAACTTGCTAAAAGTGCTCTGCTTATTCTGAGCTTTCTTTACAAATATATTAAAAAGAATCATTTCCTCCAGACATTCTAGTAGAACACAAAATATAAGCATGATTTCAGATAGGTTTTTGTTGAGTCTCTTTTCTTAAGTAAAATATTTTAACCCAGGGTATTTAGCTCCCTAGGAATCTGTGTACAACATAATCAAAACTAGTTTCTCAAGGATTTTGACATAAAATTTGATGGATATTTTCTAATAACTTACTTGTTTCTTTAGATATTAATAAAGTAAAAATTACTACACACATGCACCAGATGCCCTGACAATTAATTAGTATGCATGGTGCAGTCCACCCTATGTAGCTGAATTAAAGATAAGTAGATTCAATCAGTAAATCAAGTCAATACATAAAACATCTTTTCGCTATCAAAGAAGATACCTTGCTGTACAGCACAGTTACAAAAGCATAGCTAAAGTGCGAAAATTGCCTTGCTGATTTATTTTCCATCAAATTAATTTGTAGAGGAAGGTAAGTACTTTTTTCAGTAGCTCGGGTTATTATTCTTTTCTGTATTAAACACTTGCATACATGGAAAATATTATGGCAAATGAATGGTCTTAGGGCTACAAAACTAAGCACTCAAAATTTTAAAACTACCCAATTAAAGTTATCCATGAAACTCCAGTTTGGCCTGTTGCAAATGTGGTTGCAAAACATTATAATGGCACTGTGTTGTCTCATACTATACTGCCCAGAGCATCTTTGCATCAGTGTATTCAATATTTCATTGCAACTTTCTTTTTGAATGCATCATTCCATACCCTAGTCGCTACCCACTACCCAGCTCTTGTTCCAAAGACAGAATTACTAGTTTCTTCAATTTTTCCTGTGGCATTTAAGTATCTGAGTGCTTCACAAGTACTGCTTTCTTTTTAGGACACACAGTGAAGTAAGGACGTCCTTTATCCTCATTGAACAGAAGGAGCTGAGGTGCAGCCACTGAAGTCCAAAGCAGTATTTCTGAGAGCTCAGTCTGACACATTTTCATTTGTCAGAATCAATCATGCCTTCTGTGTGGTACAAAGAGACCTCATTGGTAACGGTGTCTTTCATGTCTGAAAATCAATCTAAGCCTCTGGGTCAGGCAGTTGTTGACCAACGTGCTTAGAGGAAGCGACCACCTGTGGACAGTCGAGTCTGAGCGGCCGACCCACCCCACGCAAGGGCTTCGTGCAGAGACCGGGAGCCCTTGTTTGCCCAGGCAGCGATAGCCTGCCTCGTCCAGCCGGTCAGCTTTTCTCTTCTTCCAGCCCCTATATCCCTCACTACGCGTTGCCTAATTTCTGCAACAGAAGAGAAAAGATCAACTATGCGGCATTTCTTTCATTGCACCACACTGATTCATGCCCAGAGCAGCTCACCTTGTGCCGGGGAAGAGAAGGAGCTGACATAAACAGGATGATTTCACGCTAGGACCACAAAATAGGAGGGTGGAAGGGAAGTAGGGAAATAAAAGTGACAAAGAAACTCAGTTCTGACACTTCCTAACTTTGAGGTGTAACTTTGTACTTTTGCTACTGTTTCAATCCTGTAATTTCCTACTGTGAGAGTGAAAGCAGAACTACACTCTCAGCACAGGAAACTGCCTTGTGTGACATCACAGTGACACCTCTGTGAGTCATCATCTGTGCTGCTGCCTTTGGGTTCAGCACTGTCCGTGACCTCGTGAGGTAACAGAGGGATGGCAACCAAAGCTCTTCCACTTCCTCAGCCAACCTGAAATGGGGAGGGAGCGCCTTGCCCATGGGTTTGCAGAGGAAAGATAGATTTGGGGACTGTGGGAGCAGCTCAGGGCTTTGCAGGAGGCTGTGCTTTAATGGTCCTAGGCTCTTCCACCCATCCACTGTAACCATGACCCCATACCTCCTGTCATCTGCCTGTCTTACCCCCTCCCTTCCTCTCCATTTTATTCTCTACCCTTATCAGGCCCAGCTTGTGCCCCTCAGACTTTTCTCAGGTTTCCTTGTCCCATGGTCCTTGCCCCTTTCTCATCTTCTTTGCTCTTGTGGGTTAACCCCAGTGGGCACCTCAGGCCCACCAGCTGCTTGCTCACTCTCCTCCCCAGTGGGATAGGGAGAGAATCAGAAGGGTAAAAGTGCAAAAACTCGTAGGTTCAGAAAAAGACAGTTTAATCAGAAAAGTAAAAGGCACGTGTGCAAGCAAAGCAAAACAAGGAACTCATTCACCACTCCCCATCGACAGGCAGGTGTTCAGCCATCCCCAGGACATCCAGGCTCCATCACACATAACAGTTATTTGGGAAGACAAACGTCGTAAGTCTGAATGTCCATCCCTCCCATCTTCTTCCCCCAGCTTTTATTGCTGAGCATGACGTCGTGTGGTCTGGGATATCCCTTTGGGTCAGTTGAGGTCAGCTGTCCCGGCTGTGTCCCCTCCCAACTCCTTGTGCACCCCCAGCCTACTCGCCAGTGGGGTGGGTGAGGAGCAGAAGAGGCCTTGACTCTGTGTAAGCCCTGCTCAGCAATAACAAAAACATTTCTGAATTATAAACACTGTTTGGGTCACAAATCCGAAACCCAGCACTATATGATCTACTGCGAAGAAAATGAACTCTGTCCCAGCCCAAACCACTACATCAACCCATCAGTTTCCCTCTGATCAGGGCTGCCAATGACACATCTTCTTCCAGATCTCCATTCCTGCAAGCACCCACCAACTTTTTGGCCTAACCTGCTGATTTCTCACCAAGCAACTTCCTCCTCTGAGTTGCCTAAGACAGGACGATCGCTCAAGTCAGGGCGCAGAAGACAGTTCTGCTTAGGTCCCAGGTAGATGTGGATCTGAGCCTCGCTTGGCTTACAGCAACAGAGAGCTGTAGTCACAAAAAAAAGATACAGACAGTTTGCCCTGAGCTTCAAGCTGGGGGTACCTGGTCTCGGGGGGAGGTAAGCTGTTGGAACTCTACCTGGGCCGTGAGTGCAGCTGTGAGGGTGCACTGCACTGCCTCACTGCTTTCCTGAAATGCTGCTTTGGTCTCAGAAGTTACTACTTTTGAAAATGTGAAGTGCACTTCTCTCTCCCGTAGATACATACACATATCTTCTTGCATTCAAGAAGAGCTTTGCTGTCCACTTCTGAGCAGAATCATATTAGATGTAAGCTTAAGCAGTCACTTCACCCACCACTGACGTCCAGCCGTCTTGAGCCTAAAATGTGGTAGATTTTTAAGGGATTGTCTTTGCACATGGGTTGTTCCCAGCTGAGATCAATGCATCAGGTTTTGAAGTTGGCGCCGTAACGTGGTGCAGAATGTGTGTAAGTCTGAGACAGTGAGGAAAGTGGGACTGGGGACAGACTCTCCCGAGACACTGGGATCCCTCCCAGACCTCTTCTCCCACCAACTCTCCTCTCCCCCTCCCCTTCTAACCTAATTTCCATCTCTTCTTAGGCTTCTTGAGCCACAATTTACATATTCTACAAAGAGCACCTCAGAGAACTTAATTCTTTTAATAGGCAGCTTTAGATTAGGAGACCGGTTACTATTTGTTAAACTACTGCAGGAGTACCCACACACAAAAGTAGAAGTAGGAAGCTCTCAATTGCAGAAGTATGCCTCCAGAAAAAGCCACATAAAGTTTGATTGCACTGATATTGAATTATTATGGTAGTTTGAAGTTTTATGAAGCAATAGTTATAATAATGACATTTTAGTACTCTGTACTTAGGCACATTAGACCTGCTTCCATACAGTAGGTAGTTACTATCTGGGGAAAAATAATCTTCCTTCTCTGATGTGGCACAAAGCTTCTCCATATCAAAGCTATTGCCATTAGTGAACATGTATAAATGAAAAGTAAAATCTAATAAAATATATATAGCTAGGTACTTTTTTTTCAGACTTTTGCAGTACATTGCTTACTATGAAATAACGGAACGTAGTTTAGGGCTTCTCATTTTAACAGGTTAGGGAAGAATTCAGATTCTTATTCATGATTAATGTCCATCACATGCAAGTGACTTCACATGGCCAGTCAAATGGTGATAGTACTTCAAGGATGAACTATGAAACTAATCTGTTTGCTGATAGCCAATTACTAAAGCAATTCTGAATCTCACATGCAGCTTTAGTTCCTAAGCTCTTACCCAGAGGTTAGAGAATCTAATTGTGTGGCAACATAGGTATTTTTAGTGATTTACAACTTGTAAGGCATTGTCTTGACCAAATTCCAGATTAAATTAATTTGAGCAGTTAATACAACAACAATTGGAGTAGGCATTAAGGTCACGTGGCTGAACTGGTGAGAAAACTGAACCATTTTTTTAGTGCTATTGCTGGCTGGACACTGTTGAGTGCTAGTTTTGGAATTCATTTCATCTTTTCAGTCTTAATCTATTGGATTGGCAAAGTCTTTTTACATGCAGATTTTCTAATGAATTGAGTATACTGTCTTCTGAGTGAATAGGTTGCTGTTAAATATTTCAGTCTGGGATTTGACCCATTTTGCAAATTTATCACCTTCTAGCAAATTTTATCCCAATTTTATGTTTCCAAATCCAAAAACTCCGTCGCTCTTTTCAATGAAAACCAGCGAAAGCATCACTCTACAATCATCGTGTTCTGTTCCTGCACTACCAGCTCGGTGCCCAAGAACCCTGGTGCTTAGGCAGGATCAGCTGAACAAGGCAGATTCATCTTTAGCTCAGAGTTTCTTTGATTCTGGAGATGTAGGTCAGACCAAGTTTTACAAAATGAGGTTTTGTGGTTTCATTTAATTTTTTATTATACCCTCTATAAAAAAGAAAAAAGATTTAAAAGGAAAAAGGTGTTAGTGGTATAAACAAAGGCAGGAAAGCTGGACTGATGGACTCAGGGAGGAGTAAAAGATGAGTGTGTTTGGCAAAGCACTTGCACAGAAGAGCTCTGCTAGGGATGATGAGAGATTTCTGTAAAGCCAGCTCCGGGAGAATCCCTGCAGAGAAGAGAGGCGAGTGGGGGCAGAAGTGTTTGAGGGAAGATCTAAAATAGATGAAAAAAGGTGAAACATGCAAATAGCCTTGGGAATGCAACCTACTACGAATTATAGCAGCCCTGCTTCAGAAGCAAAGTTGCCACAGCCTGCATTAAGCTCTCAGACTCCCTGCACGGGTTAGAGGGGAAGAACCAATGCCCAGGAGAAGATTCAGGGAGTGCTCATCGGGGACCTGTTTAATGTGGACATTGGGGAAAAAGTATGAAGAGGTGACAACCAGACTTGCTGCTGGCAAAGCAGTTCCCCTGTACAAGCTTTGTCGGGTGCCATGCCTGTTCCCACTTGTCTGGAAGGTGAGCAGCTGAGAACCATGCAGTCACTGTCACCAGACATCGCTGTGGTCAGCCCTGGGATCATGCCTCATACCCTGCCAGTTTCCAGGCATTAACTACTTCATTCTGGGATGCTGAAAGGCATCTCAATTGCTAGGGAAGTAGTGCTCTGAGCCTGCCTGCAGCAAGGGCTGTGCTGGCAAGGCCATCCATGGTGGTCAAGCTGTCCTTTGTGATACAGGGGACAGGGAACAGCTCCTCTCCATCCCTGCACAGCTTCACACCTTACACTTGGTGCAGAGGAAAACAACATGCACGAGCAAGTGTGCCTCTCATCTCTTACTCCCCCTGGAGAGGGGAAAGCTCCCTCCCAAATCTTTGTGCCAGAGATGCTGGGCTCAGGATAGTGAAGTTGTCAGGGCACCTAAGGCTGCTGTCCAGGCCTGTGTACACCAGCCATCAGGAAACAGACTTGGGACCCTACTGCACAGATCTGGAAGGAGCAGGGGCTATATTAGATGTAAGTGTTGAAGCCAAGGAGCTTACAGGCATGTCCAAGAACTCAGAAAACAATTTTCAACACCATAGCCTTTAGGTAACAACTGAGCAGGGGTTTAGAGGACTGTGACTTGGGAGGAGTGGGATACAATCCTTTTGTGTTTCCAGTTCCAGCAATGACTCTAGCGGTGGCTTGGCTTTCTGCCTAGTCTTTAAAGCCGACCCTGTGTCCTGTGCTGCAGTCCATGTTACCAAGCTGGGTACTGGTTTTTGGGGTGTTTTCTCTGTCTAGTTATTGCCCACATGCAGTTCTGCTCAACTTTTAAAATATTAGCAGACCAGAGTTTAGGACTGAAGCCTTACATGGGATGAAGCTTGAATATGGACTATTTGATTGAAAACTGTCAGACGAAAGCTTTAAAGCACACCTGGAATAGTTGTGAATGGTTTAAAATACAGTATGATATTTTCTAGCTCCTTTCTTTAGCCTCTAGACCTAATTTTTTATTTCATCACACCAGTTTTAATACTAGTGAAATAGAGACTACAGGGAGGGTATAACAGGCCCCAAGTTAACACTCAATGGGAAAATCAAATGCAAATACTTTCCTCATTTTGAACAGTTTAGCAAATGGTCTAGGAAAAGGAATATGATGCAGAGCCATCTAGCCCAAGTTCATTGGCTCAGATGCGACCCACAAGAAGTTAACAGAAGTTATTCCCATCAAATGCCTGCTTGGCAGTCTGCAGAGCAGTGCTGCTTGTAACTTTACCCTATGTAAGTACTTGTGGTTGCCGATTTCCCCATCACAGATGCTGCTATGGCAGGGAACAATACGCAGTCTCCCAGTGTGGTGGTACTCCAGCTGCTAAATAGACACCCTTGATTTTGGTGGGCTGAGCACACACAGTTCTGAAGTTTAAACAGATGCCTCTGCAGACCACTCTGCAAGCAGAGGCCAAGGCTCAGTGTGTTGCAGCGGTGACCAGGGGCTACTCGACCAGCAAGGGCTGTCGGCTGCCAGGCATCCTCCTTGTTGCCCTTTGTGGGGGGCTGGGGCTCGCTGCTGTGGTGGGCACACGTGCTGGCCCGGCTGAGTCTTGGGCTCGGGTTCCCGCCGGGCATCCGCCTCTTCCCAGGCAGGGTTTGCAGCCTGTGCGCTGCTGCTCCCGCCAGTGCTGGCTGTTGCAGCTTAAACCAGCCAGGAGAGCCCCAGACAATACTTGGGCTGCTGGGGATGACATCCTCAAGGTCTACTCTGGCCGCTCCACAGGGCCAGGCTGGAAAAAGGGATTTGTTGTTGTTATTGATATCATTATTGGAGACAACAGGCTGGGGTGAGCTCACCGCTTGCTGCTTTTTATTGCCCTTCACAAGGAAGTCGGACATGGAGCCAGTTCCTTCCCGCCCAGCTGAAACCTCTATGTGCCCGCTGGAGCAGAGCAGCTGCCAGGCCAGATCCTGCGTGGCCAGCCAGGAGCTGAACCGAGCACGGCGCTTGTGGGCACACCTGCCCCGGCCGCGTGGCCCAGGGAAATCTGACAGGACGTTTGCATGGTGGCGGACTGGAGAGACTGGAAGAAACTGGTCTCAGCTCAGCAGCTCCCATCGCTGCTACCGGCCATATAAACACAGGGAAGGAAACGTCTTACAAATGGATGTGGGCTGTACGCAGCAGTGTGCCTTAAACATTGACAGCCAAACCCCCCAAAACTTCTGGCAAATTCAGATTTAAACTTTGTCAGTGGCCTCTGTCTTGTTAATCAAATGAAACACCTCCCTTCCCCTCTCACCCCCAAAAGCAGTGTGTTTGAAATTCAGATGTGGAGAAAAATTTCATACCTTTAAACCACTCCGCCCCCCCCGCAGTTGTTCATAGCATGCCAGATATGCTGTTCCTTTTTCTGTCCTTTCTGGATCAATGTGAACATCTTTAATACTTTTATGATTGGTTTCTATAAATATTAGCAGGAAAACAAATACTAGAAAAGAAGTGTCATTTAAGTCAAGGGACAATTCTAGCAAGACAAATGGGTGGGACGGGGCCCAGGGTGAACCTACCTTGGAAGTTAAAGGTTTCCTGGCATCAGAAGAGCATAGCTCTGGAGCAACCACTCTGGAGAAGAAGAATTCGCTAACTTTTGCTCAAGCCTCGCCAGAGGGAATAGACGATCCGATAGCCTGAATCTCCCAAAAGCCAACCCCAAGCCCATCTCCTGTCTTCATAATGACACTTCCAGTAGGACTAAACAGTCAGGACTCTTTATTATATTTCAGGAAGAGTTTTATGGCAAAATTGATGTTTTCCCACTGTCCAGTCAGTCTCCCTGTTCCTAACTGAAAAGTTCCCTCATTTTTCGGTTTGCATTTTGCTGTATTTTTAAAATATTATTTAGCAATTACAGATCCTGCTCATTATGCCCACAGCAAACTAAGCAGAAGAGGAGGTTTCAATCAATTCCATTGAATTCCGGGTATCTTGTGCAGCTCCTTTGGTTTTTTCCCAGTTAAAAACCTCTGAGTGTTTTGCAGGGATGCTATTAGTGAACTGCCTGCCTGCATATAAACAACATTACCACATTATTTCCATATGTCCAAATGATTAACTCAGCTTCTGCCTGTCTTCATTTTATCTTTTTTTAGATAACTAACAAAGTTTCTTAAGTGTGTACTCAGGTCAATGAGCTCAAGAGCTAATGCTGAAAGAGGAGGACTTACTGGGAAACAAGAAGAGCTCAATAACGATTTATGAGCCTCTTTCTGGTGAGGCTGAAGCCTGGCTTGTGGCAATGGTGACAGGTATGTTATTACCATATGCCAAATATTTAATTTTTTGCCAGAACGAGTTTGATAGTGACAGTTGACTTCCTCCAGGGCAAGTGGTCTCTTATGAACATTATCTTCACTGTCAGCATTGTTGATGTCTTGAAGGACAAACTGAGAACTAATTGGGAGCTGGATAGTGAAGGGCTCATGCATAGGGATGAGTCCTGGGCCACGGATAGGTGGGGTAAGGAAACCTGGTGTTACCACTTCCAAGCTGAAACTGTTACTGGGTACTTAGAAGATTTCGATCTTTAGGGGTGCACAAACTCTGTTACCCACGCAGCCATGCTCTGAATTATTCACAACTCACTTAAAAAGATCAGGGTATGAAATATAAGATATATGCACGTAAATCATAGTGAGATCTTGCCAGTACCTGCAATGATCAAGAATGAAACCCAGCTTCCATTACAATCTCTTTTTCTCACATGTTCCTAACTTAGAAAATGAAATAAACATAGAAACAGCAACTTTGAAGCAAATATATTTGGTTTGGTCACTGTCCAAGATTACTATTTAGGAGAAGTTTGACTATCACCTTTTTGCCTTCACCCCAAACTTTTTTCCTTTAAAAAGAAAAAAAACCAAAGAAATTAAATGCAAAGCATTCAAACTGACAAATGCCAGGATATGCAAAAGGGAAGTTTCTAATCACCTCATTATCTGACACTGCATTTTGTATTTCTCTTTGTTAGGTTTAATATAAATTAAATAAAATAACATCTGTAGTTTAACATATCTCGCAGACTATCCAGGGGGCCGGGTTTTCAAAGTCAGCAATAGCTTGATTGAAAAAAGAACAGGAACTGCAGAACGCTGAGTATTTTTGCAAAAAATCTGGCCTCTTTCTTAGGTAGTCAAGGCTTCCCCTGATGAGTAGAGGAGGTATCACTCTCCCAACAGTTTGCCCCTCTGAGTAAAGTTGCTGAGATGGCATTGACCATGCAGCTTGAGTTTTAAAGATCTTCTACAGTGCACTATTTTGAAGTTGTCTAGGTTTTCTCAATGTGATTAGGTAATATACAGTGCTATGCTGAAAAAAAGGGAATTGTGCACTCACAGAGAATAAAATGATCCATTAGAACAAAACATATTAATGCAGAATTTCAATGAATATTTAATATTACAAGAATGTCACTTTGAGTTACAGTTGACTTACACATGCAATCCCATTGACTTGAATTGAGGGAAAAATTTGCTACTTCGTTTTTCTTTAACAAATTTTTCATTAGATGGTTGTGAATTTTCTACTGAACCTTGTGGCACTTGAAAAGACCAATGTCTTCATTGCTCGTTTATGATTTCTGCTGAAAGTCTCCATTAGAGTTGCAATTTTGCCTTACGTTATTGAATGTACTAATGGAATTATCCTCTTTTGGGCCACTTTTTACTTTGCAACAATGGTTTCCATGTTTTGTTTTAATTTTATTTCCACACCTCCAGGCCAGTTTTCTAATGAGTTTCTCTTTATGATGTGCAAGGGCTTAGGTGTCTGGATGCTGCAGGCAATACAGTGCTCTTCTCCAAATCCAGTGCCAACTTACATGGTGTTAGAGGATGCAAGGTCATAGACAAAACCAATTTAACAAACTTACTGTGTAATAATCTCCTCACAGTCAAATGCATACAGCATCTTGTTTCTGTTAAGAAATTGGTTAATTAAAATAAGAAAAGCAATTGGAATTGGGTACTATAAAAGTGGTCATAACATCACAGAAGGATCAGGGTCTGGGATTTGGTTCAGGTTCTAAAGATAGTTCACAAAGCTCTGTGGATAGTTTAGTAAATGCCTAGGCATCAGCAGTATTTGTAAGCAACAAGGTTGATGTCTTTAATGTCTGTACATATTTTATGGTTTGAAAATATTGCAAGATTATTTTACATGGTTTGATCCTCATGGCACTGATGATATACTTTCATTGATGGCTTGAGTGGGTGCACCCTTTTTGACCTGGTAGAATAGTGAAGGTGTTCACCAGCATTTGGACCAGCTCTTACAAATACTGTTTCCCCTTGGCTGTAATTTGTGTTAACAGGTGATGTGGACACCGAGTACTTGGAACTGTGCTGATGGGGTCAATACCACCAGATGCCCAGCAATCCTATGAGATGCTGAGAGATTTCTAGTGAAGTCAGCGAGAGGCAGAGTGTCAGCTCCTGCCTGGCTGGAGCCTTTGCAGAACACAAATTAGGTCCTATCTGCTTCTCCGCACTTTTGCTGAAAATGCTTGCTCTTTCATGCTGGCTAGTTATTGCTCTGCTTTATTATTGCTTATGACAAAGTAAGAGAGTAATCCAAGTCAGTCTTTTTATAATCCTACCAGAGTAGTGATTTAGTGGGACATCATATTTTTCTGGGGGGATTTTACAAAGCTTGTTTTAGTCATCTGGAATGGAAACACACGAAGCAGTGCAGTCCCAGTACCCAGTTAAAGATTGTTGGAGCAAATATGCAACATCATATATAATAGACTTGGACAGTTTATTTGGAATAAAATACTGAAGAATTGCTCCAATTAGACTGATGTTTGTCCAGACCATCTTTGTTGGACTTGAAAAGAAAATACTGTGCTCTTTTTGCTGCTCTTTTCTGGGGTTTTCTTTCTCTCATCACACTTCCTTAATCTCCTGGCTTGCTTGCTTTCACGGCTACTGCAAACCATGCAATTTAAGAAAAGATCTACAAATTGGGCTGTTGTGTTTGTAACTAGATATCTGTATTCAAACAAAATAAAAGGCAGTGTTTGAAGATAGACAGCGCCTGCTGACATCACTGTGGAGGTCTTTCTGAGGGCCTGGAAACCTGTCTAGTGTAGAGGGAGAAACAGGAGGACGCACACCTTTTTTCTTCTCTTTATTCACACAGAAAACGTCAGGGTTTGAGCTCTGTCTGTGTTTGGCAGTCTCCTTCCGGACATGAACAGTGTGTGCAAGACCACAACAGGAGAAGACAGCATGCTCTTGAAACTGAAGACAGGTCTTTAAGAAGATCAGAGTCCACGGAGATGCTGCCCCACTAGCAGCCAGTCTTGTCCTTAGCGTGCAGACCTGGTTCTTGGTGCCTCTTGCAGATTCCTCCTGCCTGCAGCGCTCGCTTCCGCTGCCGTTTTCCTAGTGTGTGGCTGTATGAGCTGCAGCTGCAGTGGACGTCCTTGCTCTGTTTCTCAGTGTGGATTGCAGATTTCAGCCCTGCAGCAAGAGCAATCCCAGAAGTTTCCTAGGAGGTGCACAAACTGAGGGGCTGGTAGCATTGGTCAGGAGAGGGCATGGGCCTGGGAGGTGCTCCACAGGTGCTTCATTCCTCAGGATCTGCCCATTCCCAAGTAAATCATACCAGAGTTCAGATTTAATTTTGTTTTCTTCACATAAATCTTACTTAAATTTAAATCTTATAGCTAACTACCTCTTCCTGCTATGCAGAATACAGAATGAACATAACACATTCCCTAAAACATTGGATGATGTTCTGGAGGGCTGCAAACGCCCATGAGCTGTACAAATAATAACTGTAAATCTCCTGAGATTCTTGGTAATATTTTAACCAGTCATCCTTCTTCAGGCTAGGGAAAAAACCCTATCTCACCCTGCGTCTACATACATAGCACTAGTATGATTCATCACACTTCCCTTCTTTCTCAGAAACTGCCTTCACGGCCGTTTGGTCCTCATATGTTCTTTCACAGAATTGAATTGGGCATCTTTTCAGAATTACAGAGCAAAATGTTCACACCATAATCGCAAGATGGAAGAAGTTGGGATTTTTTCAGGCGCTTGGGCATATGCATTTGTTTCCTGCAACATATTTCCAGCTTCAGTGGTGGATATGGTACTCACAAAAGGGTTAATGACTTCTCTGCAGTTGCTAGGTAATGCTGTCTTGTCATTGGGACCACTTACTAGTTAGTGACAGCCTTTCTGATGATGTAATGCTTAAATAATAATCGTGGAGTGCATTAAATTACCTTTTTATATTTATTGTTTCCTTTAGAAAGCTAGGAAATGAAACATAAAAGCCTGCAGCATTGTGATATTATGGCTGCATGGATAAATCAACCAAAAGCCAGAAAATACAGAAGCTGAACATTAGTCTAAGGAGACATCTTCAGCTCTGAGAGAGCGAGCTCTCTTGCTAATGTATTGTAATACAGCTTTTGGTAGAAAGTACTGTTGCCTCATAGTTCTTGGACTGATGTAGGTTGAAATGATGAGTCCAAGTGACGGGTCACTACAATAATAAATACGGAAATGTCAAATGGGCTACATTGCAGTTAAAAATTCCTTTGCTTACTTTCATTTTTTTTTTTTTTTCTTCTTTCTGTTTAATTCAGCAATTAGAGCCACTCTTGTAAAAGAACAAGCACCATTTGGACGCAGACCAAACTGCTCGAACCCACATGCAGACCAAGGTGCAGTCAGAACCCATGCAGTCAGGTCAGTTCCAGATGTGCATTCTTTGGATATCAGATCTGAAGTAATTGCTGATTTCTTCCTAGGTAACAAGAAAACACATTAAAGTGAATACAACTATTCAATAAACATTTCATTCTCACTTCTGTTCATTTCATTCAGCTAAGTGGTCCAACCGCAGATCCCTCCTTTCCTAGTTTAGGAAATACCAGAGGAGGGAGCTGAGATTCAGTGGGGTTTTACACCCTTAAAATCCTCAGAGCTTGCAAGAGCCCTTGACCCCGGCTGTGGCACACCCTACCTGTGTTTGCTCCCTCAGCCTCCTGGGACTCTCTCCTCCAAACCCCCTGCCCATCCCCAGCTTGGTGTGGAAAAGGGCTACTTTGCTGTCACCTGCCCTAAGGCCGCACAACCCCAAACAAGGCTGCTGTAAAGCAAGCATAGCACAGGCTCAGCAAGTGGTCCCAGATCAGCATGCCAATGCCTTTTCTCACATGGCCTTTTTCTCCACGAACATCTCAGACCGTGAAATAGCATTGGGAGTCTGGGGACTTGGGGCGATTACAAAGTGCCTGACTGTCTTTTCATGCAAGCAGGGGAAATCCACTTGTGGATGCCATCCCTGAGGCAGGATCTTACCCTAGATTAGAAAGCAATCACATAATGGAGAAGTGGGTATTTATATAGCTGGCACCATACAAATGGAGAGAGAAAGGTATGGGTAAACACCAGGTTCTTTTTTCAATCTCTTTGAGTGATCATTTATGAACCCTTTGGTGACTAGGAGAAACTCAAACCTATGTAATTGTGCTGAGCTCAGCTGATGTGCCTGGATGTTGCTAAGAGTAGCTGTCTTAACCGGCAACAGCGTCAACCCAGCATCTTTGTATTCCTATTTGACAAATTAAAAGGTCCTATTTCAAGCTGTCCCTTATGTATACTCCTACAGTGCCATGTTCAGTGGACACATGAAAGGAGACCAATTGCTCTCTGAGATGTGTGTGGGATTCAGTGCCAGGAGAGAACAAGAAGTCTCCAGGCTTCAACATCCAGCTTTTTTATGCTGCCGACAAAACTAGCAAGAATAAAATATGCAGACCGAAAAGAAAGGGAAATAATTGTATGCTTACGTGAGCCCTTCTCTGTTTTGGGACATGCAGTCATAATAATGGTGGACACTGAATAGAAAACAATACATGGGATGAGATCATTCCTGTAGTCAAGTTCAGTACGTTCAGGTTCAGTTCAGTCAGGTATTATTTACCAGAACCGCAGTGTGCAGAGACTGTTTGCAGGGCAAGTCTTTCTTACGACAGATCATTCAAATGCTTGTGGAAAGTACAGTGACTGCTGATATGAAAAAGTGGTAGCAGGAAAATAACTGACTGCAGATTGTGAGCCACTTTAGATAGAGAGTTTTTATTATACTAAGTTGAGTTTTAGCCCGTATGTAGGTAGCTATACTGTAATAAGGATGGTGAAGTATCACCATAGCTGTGCATGGCATTACCAGTCACATTTGATTCCATTTCTCCAGATAGGAGATTTCATCCTACTCACTTGTTTGTCTCATCTCAAAAAACATAATCCCTTTATACAAATACCTGATACATAATGCATCATGTCAGCCAAGGGAGCATGCACTGTTTCGGAGTCATCCTGTTTTGCACTCGTGTTTCTCCCCACACAGAGCACATGGCGGGTAAATGCCTGTTGCATTGCTGAACGGCATCCGTGGGTATCGCATCCACCCTGGAGGGCCGACAGACACATGCATGTGAGGTGAAGGCTGGTTTACTGATTTGGTCATTTCTCTGTTTCTGAACCCATCATTAACAGTGGTGCTGTGTCTAATACATAGGAAGTATTTGAGAGAGTTACAGAAAAATTGAATGCATTGAGGGAAGAAGGTTTAGCTCCACAAATCAAGGCTTTCAGAGATAATTCCAGGATCTCTCATTGTCTTCCACTTAAGTAACAAATTCACAACAAAGACTGGTATAGGATGCTAAGAGATTGCACTGCATTATTATTGAAACTGAACTATCACTTTGGCTCTTTAAAAATACTTTTCCCTCTAAGGATTTGTGCTCTCCACAAACATCAGTTACACCAACGTACATTTATAACCACGCTGACTGAGCTTCCTGCCTGCAACGCCAGCAGTCACTACTACCCCTGCCTTCCAGAGAAAGGACCTAGCACGCTGGCAGTCCACCTGTCCTCTTCCAAGTATAAATCTTCACACAAAGTGTGGCCCAAAATTATTGTCCTGGTCTGTGATGCACCTAACCACAGATATCTACAGTCACCCGAGTACCACCTTAAGCAGTCCTGGCAGTGCTGCTGACAGGGATTTGTGTGCAGCTCCTGCGTTTGGGTCTCCACAAGCAAGCAGCGTTTCCTCTTCAGTTTCCTCTTTTCTTCCTCAGGCTTGGGAGAGGCAGGACATCGTCCTCATTCACTGGCTTTGCTGGAGCAGACTCCATCTTTGCTTTAGCAAGCACAAGAAATACATAGATCAAAACAAATAGTGGAATATGGTCTGCTACAGGGCACCTGACCAGGATGACCAGGTGGATGAGTCCCTCTATAGACAGATAGGAGCAGCTTCACATTCACAAGTCCTGGACCTCATGGGGGACTTCAACCACCCCAATATCTGTCGGAGGGACAACACAGCAGGGCACAAGCAATCCAGGAGGTTCCTTCTTCGAGTGACAGAGGAGCCAATGAGGAGAGGTGCTATGCTAGATCTTGTTCTCACCAACAAAGAGGGATTGGTGGGGAATGTGAATCTCAAGGGCAGCCTTGACTGCAGTGACCATGAAATGGTGGAGTTCAAGATCCTTAGGGCAGTGAGGAGGGAACACAGCAAGCTCACTGCCCTGGACACCAGGAGAGCAGACTTTGACCTCTTCAGGGAGCTGCTTGGTGGAGTACCATGGGATAAAGCCCTGGAGAAAAGAGGGGCCCCAGAAGGCTAGTTAATATTCAAGGATCAGCTCCTCCAAGCTCAGGAGTGCTGCATCCCAACCAAGAGGAAGTTGGGCAAAAACACCAGGAGGTCTGCATGGATGAACAAGGAGATCCTGGACAAACTCAAACACAAAAAGGAAGCCTACAGAGGGTGGAAGCGAGGACAGGTAGCCTGGGAGGAATACAGGGAAATGGTTCAAGCAGCCAGGGATCAGGTTAGGAAAGCTAAAGACCTGATAGAATTAAATCTAGCCAGGGACGTCAAGGGCAACAAAAAAAGCCTCTATAGATACGTCAGTGACAAAAGGAAGACTAGGGAAAATGTGGGCCTCTCCAGAAGGAAAAGGGAGACCTGGTTACTAACTATATGGAGAAGGCTGAAGTACTCAATGACTTTTTTGCCTTAGTCTTCACCAGCAAGTGCTCCAGCCACACCACCCAAGTCGCAGAAGGCAAAGGCAGGGACTGGGAGGATGAAGAACTGCCCACTGTAGGAGAACAGGTTCAAGACAATCTAAGGAACCTGAAGGTGCACAAGTTCATGGGACCTGATGAGATGCGTCTGCAGGGCCTCAGGGAACCAACAAATGAAGTGGCTAAGCCACTGTCCATCATATTTGAAAAGTCATGGCAACCTGGGGAAGTTCCTGCCGACTGGAAAAGGCGAAACATAACCC
>NW_009620198.1:30477-54120 GCF_000690535.1 Cariama cristata
AGGCTGAGAGAGTTGGGGTTGTTCAGCCTGGAGAAGAGAAGGCTCTGGGGACACCTTATAGCAGCCTGCCAGTACCTAAAGGGGGCCTCCAAGAAAGCTGAGGAGAGACATTTTACAAGGCCATGTAATGGCAGGACAAGGGGCAATGGCTTTAAACTGGAAGAGGGAAGATTTAGATTAGATATAAGGAAGAAATTCTTCACAGAAAGGGTGGTGAGGCACCGGAACAGGTTGCCCAGAGAAGTTGTGGATGCCCCATCCCTGGAAGTGTTCAAGGCCAGGTTGGATGAGGCTTTGAGCAAGCTGGTCTAGTGGAAGGGGTCCCTGCCCATGGCAAGGGGGGTGGACCTAGATGACCTTTAAGGTCCCTTACAACCAAACCATTCTATGATTCAATGATTCTATGAATAAACATATATTTCTCAGTCTCTATTTCTGATGTGTATCTGAACTTCGGTCAGTGTCTGTCCAAGATCTTTCCCCACACTTTGTGGCTTCTGCATGGATCCACAAATCTTCCCCCTTCTTGCAATCATTTCCTTTGACCATGGTGTATTCTGCAAGTAGCAAGGTCTTTAGCTAATATAAAAGCCTCTCCAAAGCTTTCTTTTTCTCCTTACATGCACCCTGCCAGGTTAATGAGTTCTGCACCAACATCTGGCTTCTGTGTTCAACTGCTGGCAGTTTCTGACCTCTACTGTGGTCAAAATATCTGCCCAGTTTTACCTCCCAGCCAGTCCTGTGCAGCAGGGTGGGCGTGCAGGGGAGCCACGCATGGAGCTGGGGGACCTGTGCCCCTGCACAGGCACGCGAGTCAGAGACACCCATGGTTCTGGGCAGAAATGGGAGATTCAGGGGCTTGTGGGGAGCTCTGCTCCATCTTCCTTTGCCTATATTTGTCCAGGCCGAATTCTAGACCGGGGATACGTGTTTTGTCCTCCTCCCAGTTCAGCAATGGTTCCCTTCACCAAAACCTTCTTATGGTAGCTTTGTCTGCAGGATTGGGCTCTGGACAAGTGATTTCTATTCCATACATGCGCTGGGGCATTCTCATCACATGGCTGCAGAGGTTTGTTTCTGCCTCTCCCCCCCTCAATAAATCTGTAATTTGGGAAGCAGATTTCATTTTGCTGATTCTGTCCAACTGTTTATTATGCTGGATTTCTAAGGCACTTATGCTTGGCTCGGTGATTCCTCAGAAAGGGAATGGTGCCTATTGTAGTTAACCCTGTAAAATGTCTAATGAATAATTAAATAGCATGTTGTCTGTAATTCAGCTTTGTCAGTTTGGTCAGTCAATTGCTGGTTGCTTCTCCTATCAGACAAAAACCTTGCTGTGAAGCTTGTTTAAAATTCAGCATTTGCTAATTAGCATTGTTCTGAATGTAATTCTAAGTGCCACTTCTTCAGGCAATTCAAGAGAGCAATGTAGAACTTCAGTGTCTCTATGGAGACCATCTATAATTTAAAAGACAGAAACAAGACTTTAATGCCCTGTAATACTTAAAAAATCACCAGTAGCTCTTTCCAAAATACCCCCAAAATACAAATAGAAAAAGGATTGTGCCCGACTAGTATATCAAGCCAATTTGTTGAAGATTGCTGAATTGTGATAGGGATGATTCAGTGAAACTAGTTGAGGGCTAAGTTAAAGCACTAGGATTAGTCTCAGGGGTTTAAATTAAATACTGAATAAATGTTTAAAATGCAAAAGATCAAATTGTTAGGCACATGTGCCAGCTGTAGGAAGGTAAAAGCATTTTGTTGGATTTATGCACAGAGAGACCAAGAAAAGAATTCAACAGTCCTGCTAACCATCTGGCTCGCAGGACCATAAGCCATGACTGATCTTGATTTCCAGGGCAGAAGCGAAGCGAGTTTGATCACCCACACCAGGCATCTTGCCTCCAGCAATGCCTTATATCCAATGCTTCAGAGAAAAACAACATTGGGCATGACAGAGACAGGGTCTCCTGGAAAGAACCAGCAACCACACAGGCGAGCTCTGATGAATGAGTAATGTGAGCTGTATGTACAAAGCTGTACCTCCTCCTGTACAGAAGTATTACGGCTGATCAAAACCCAGTGCTGAAGCTGGTGATGCTGCAGCACGTTGGGGAGAGGGGAACTGACTGCCTGCAGCAGGGCACCTGGATAAACACAGCTCCTGGGGCTCTTCAGGCTTGCAGACAGCTCACCGACACCCTGGAAACTCTAAAATCATGGAGAGAGAACAGTGCTGGGTATGATGTGGGAAGAATATGCAGGGAGGAAAAGCCATGTTCCCTACAACCGAGGAGCAGAGTAAAGGTGAAAGTTGATGGGGCAGAGAAGACGGTCCCAGCAGATGTGAAAGAGCCCCGTCCTGGTCCAGACCTACACTTTGCACCTGGCAGCTTCGGGGAGTTTCCTGGTCTGGTGGCCTGTCGTGAAATCAGCAGGGAGGGTGGGAAAGGGAAACCAGAAAGTGAGGAAGAGACAGGAGAGAGCCTGGGTGGGGAGGGTGGGGAGTACAGCCCTTCTCAAAGTTGGGTTGGAGGCAGAAGATATGAGGGAGGGATAAGCCCCATCCCATGATGGATGGGGAAAACACAGCACTTGGCAAGGCCCAGCACTGTACCAGGCAGGCTTTGGGCAAAAATGCTGTGTGTCCTGAATTTTGCAGGTTAAGGGCAACATGATGAGTACAAATCTCACCATGCAACCTGCGGGAAGAGGTAGGATAAAAAGTAGGCTATTCTGCCTGAAAAGAGTAAGCAGAAGCTAAAGAAAACTTCTAAATCTGAGGTCTTTATTGCTCAAATTTCTCTGTACCTTTTTCAAGGTTGCCTTGCAGTTGAGAGCTTCTGCTCTCCCAGTGTGAAATATCCTAAAATAAATAACGCTATCTTCTCCAATGGCGCATTGTAATCAGAGTAGGAGTTTTTAAAAAGCCAAGCGGAAATGTGCGCTCTAATTTCTAGCTGAGTTGATCAGAGATCAGTTTTCTTACATCCTTAAAGGTATTTTAATATAGTAGGATTTCTTATTATACTTTGTTATATCACAGGAAATATTTACTACTCAAAATTGTTAAGAAATACATTTTACCTTATTCATTGTCTTATTTCCTTTGCCCCATTAGCAATAATGTTCATTAATGTCTGCAAAAATAGACATTTAATGAGATGTTTACTTCATTTAATTAAAGTCTAATATTTTCTGCCTGGAATACAATATCTACTTAGTGCTTTTTTCTACATTAGATACAGGTTAACTACATAACTGGGTATTAACAGTGAAGAGGGATTTTGTTCTTTAATACCAATAATTCTATTTTTTTCCTTATTATTCACTCACTGTTCCAGCTGATGTCAATGGAAGGACACATATAGGAGAAGTGTACAGACAACTCAATGAACTTCATATTTCATGTGCAGCAGTATTTTTCTTGAAGAAACAAATGCTTTTTCCACACCAGCTTTAGTTTTTAGGTGGCTTATGTGATTTCTTGTCTTGCAACATCTTCATCTGGAGCACTAGAGTATATGCAGCCGGGATGAAAGAAATGCTTTGGTCGTGGCAGTTTTCAGAAGTCCTACGTGGCATATGATTAGGGATGGATCACTCTGCTGCTGCCCTCCCCAGCTCAATGCTCATCTCACTTGTTTTTGTCTCCTTTTCCCCCTTTATTTTCTTGCTGCCCCAATATGCACTCTTGCTATATGTGACCAGCAACCATCTTGAAATATCGTCTTCGCAGAATCTGCCAGCGCACAATGAAGTCCTGCTCCTTCCAGCTGGCAGGGTGCTGGTCCAACTGATGAGCTGTGTATGCTACACCTGCTAAGTGCCTGCAAGAGCATATATATAGGGTGCAATTCTGCAACCAAATGCCCCTTTGCTCCAGCAAGAGCTAAACCAATGGTTCATGGCTGCAAAACCATAGTTTTGAGACTTGCATCGCAACTATTTGTGAGTTGAAGAGGGTGAATAGCTGGAAGATCCATACCTCTTTCTCCCTACAAAACAAGCATGTGTATTGGGGCACAGCCGGTCACGCCGAGCCAAACAGCAGTAGAGTTGGATCAAGCCAGCTGGATTTTGGCCAGAGCCTTACCTCCGAATATCAAACTTTCTTAATTAGCCAACATTTAGCCTGGAATTATGCCTCATCGACACAGCCATATTTCTGTTGAATTTCTTTCTTTTCTGGTCAGCATTACTTGACTGAAAAAAAAAAAAAACAAAACAGAAAAGCAAAGAAATACCCCATCAAAAATGATATCTCCTTCCGCCCCCAGCTCCAACGAGGGAGTGTTTCATGGATCAACGCAGCTGGAATCAGCTGGAGTTTGTACCACAAGGCATCCTGCCTAGAGCTGAAGAGGCCCTTCCTCTCTAATCAGACGTATGTTCATTTTGAAAACAAAAAATTAGGTTCCCCTTTCATTCTGTTTACTTTCCTTTCTGTCTGCTGGTGTAAACAGACACAGGACATATCTTAAGAGTCTGTGTGATGCCTTCTGACCCACTGGATTGCACTTCAGATGTCTGCTTCAGACCTCTCTTTTAGTATCATGTCTTCACTTCAGACTCGGTCAGCTATTATTGTGTCAAGAATATTAGAAGTGTTTTTAAAAATGTAGTAAATTAAAGCCTACCATTTCTTATATGTCTCTTCTTCCTTTCCAATGACATTGTTTGGGCAATACATCATAAAAAACGTCTCCCTACAGTGATGTATTGCACTAATCTATCATGCGAGCACTATCTTTTTGGTGATATATTAGAACAATGCATCATTAAAACATCATTGATGTAGATATATATTACTCAGCTACCGACTGGCTAGAAACAATGTATATATGGGGACTTAGATGGGTTTAACGTATTAAATCAGAAGTGCATGGATTTGAATCTAAAATAATAATAGCCAAATGCTGTTAAGAATGGTGTGAAGTCGTATATTAATAGGTATAATGAGAGCCTCCGCAAGACATTTCAATTTAAAAAAAAATTGCTGTTTTAATGAAGTGGTGGAAGCTGCCCTTCTGCCACCCACATTGTTTTCCTGTTCCAGAATGGGCCAGAAAGGAAAGAAAAAGGCAGAATGAAAAGATATAGGGCAATAGTCCAAAGGCATTACTGCCTCCCACAGCTTTGATGGGAAATAGGAAAAATAATAAAAACAAGCGAAAATTTAAATGGAGAAAAGCGGTACCATTCTTTTAGGATTTGCTGACAGCTTTGGGTCTTTTTAATATCCCTGACTTTGAAGTTAAAACAGGGTCTCTGATCTTTAATAAACTGAAGTGAGGTGGACCATGGGTGTGGGCACTAATAAAAAGAATGAAAAGGAAGCATGACTGTATGTGATTCATTAGTTTCTAGCAAATAATGTGGCTTTGTCTTGGAGCATTTGTTAAATTCCCTGTCCTTTTCTAGAATGGTTCCCTTTGCCCAAATGAAAATGGGGCGTCACATCTGTTGAGGAAAAACTGTTGGCAGAGCCCTTTGCAGACTCTTTCCACTTGTGCCAGAATATAAGATGCACCTGCAGTTTCTGGACATTGTCAGCTCTTCCTGATCCCCCATCTTTTGGGAATATTCAGGAAATACTAAGGGGGTCGGGGAGAGACCGTTGCATTCTTGTATATGGGTCCTTTTTCCCTCCAAGTGCAAGCTAAAGACAGAAGCTGTGTTACAAACCTCTGCCTGCTCTGCTTCCTTTGGGGGGATATTTTTGGTTTTGTAGGGATTCTCAATGACCTGAAAGCTAACTTTTTTTATAATCATCTGCTTTTCATTTTACTCGGTTGATAATTTCATCTCATAACCCACCTTTGAACCATAGAAAAATTAACTAATTTTTCAGAAGCTTATTGCAGCAAAACATAACAACTGTTTTATCCAAGCTCAAGGAGCATATCGGTGTCAGAGCTGGGACTGTGGTCAGTAGGGTCCTTCCACATTTTCCTAGACTTTAAACCACACTTAGTTACCAGAACTTCCAGCGGTCCTTCACATTTGTTAACCATTTTTTATCAGTCTAATTTCTTATGTTACCACGTTACTAGCTTAACCAAACTTTCAGGCCTACTGTCATAGCATAGCAGATTCAGCTGAGTAATATACGATATAAATCACTTATTCCCAATCTGTCTTTATTCCTAAAGAGCAAAGTGGATGATTATCCCCCAAAGAAGCATTGTGTGTACAGGGTTTGGAAAGGGTAGTCCAAACTCCAGAGTAATCTCTAAGGTGCAGATGTACCCTGGTCTGCAAAATGAGAAAGCTACCTGCTAATATTAGACTGAAATCAGGATATGTTGTGGTTCAGTGATGAACCTGCAAATTGTTCGGCTGTATTAACAGAAGGAGAGAGACATGGGAGCAGGGAGCAGCATGTTCAGCAGCACAGGGAAACCACTTGGTAGCATTTTGTAATGACGAGGGAGGCAGGGAGTGTGTCTCCGACGCCTGAGGAATCATTTTCCAGACAAAGACCTTTCCCTGTGTAGAGCCTTGAGTACATCCTGCACTCCATCAAGGCATTCAGCATTGCCAGGCATTGGTTCATCACAGGCCCTATAACTTCCAATAATTAATTTCCCTTTCCACTGAAAGAATATGTTACATCAATGAATATCATTGACACAGTGAGGTGGCAGAGAATGTCTTGGTTCTGCTGTTAGTGATGCAATGTAGGACACAGACAGAAAATAAACTGCCTTGTAGTTTAAAGGTATTGTCTGGGAACATGATGTGGATGTAAAAATTCAGTACTACAGGGCACTGCAAACTCGTCTGTTCTTTTTGCACTTCCGGCCATATTTTTTCTTGTGGCTTTCAGCAAGTCCCTCAGGTTTTCTGAGCCCAGTCCATAAAATCAGCCTTGCAGTCTTTTGTCGTGTCCCGCATAAGGGAGCATTAAAGATTGATTCATTCTTGTTTGAAAATTGCTGTGAATATGAAAACTGCAGTATAAATTCTGCCTATTGTTCCAGTGGCCTCCAGATTTCAAAGGCTGCAAGGGTTAAAATGGTAGGAGACTGATTTAAGTGGAAATCAAGATGCAGTGTGGCTGATGCAGGAGTCAAACAGAACATGTTCACCAGCAGCAGCCTGAGCGGGAACGATGCATGGAGAGATGATACATAAAGCTCTTCAATACCATAAAGGCACACATAAAAAAAACTCATTACTGCCTTTTGCACTGTCTAGCCACTGTTCTTACAACTCTGTTGGGCATTGGCAGTAGTGAAAAAGATGTTAATGAAACAGAACTGTATCTGGACCATCTGGGAAGGATATTGTACCGGGTTGTATGATGAGATACACAGACATCCTTTGGAGTTTGCCAAGAGTGAGACAATGATATGCACGCTTAGAATAAAACCCCTGCCTTTGCAAGCAGATAGCAAAACATCAGAGGGGCAAAGAGGTGGGAAGAGGAGCTCACACTGTGACACACACTGGCTCTGTCAGAGTGCATGAAAGGAGCTGGCAAATGCTCCGTCAACGCCTTTCACAAAACCTGTCAAGGTAAGAAAAGAGGCGAATACCAAAGTGGCGGATATCAGCGTGCCTGCCTCGGTTAGAGCCAGAGCACAAACCCAGGAATCCACCCCACAAGGACGGCGCAGCTGCTTGTTGCTGCAGATGGGAAACCCGTACAGGAAAGAGTCCAGAAGTTTTCACTCAGATTTTCTCTTTAAGAAATGGAACAGTGAAATTAACAGGGTTAATTAATAACCTTGAAAATTCATCACTAATTAAAAACCAGCACTGACTCACTGAAGTCCAGGCATATCGGGCACTCACAGTGTGGATGATGATGCTTGAAATGGAGTCCTAATCTCACCTAATTGAACTTGCTGCGGATCTGGGCAACCTCCACAGCAGCACTGAAGCAGGCCTAGGAACGGGAAGGTCTCCAAGTGCTTGTCACTGTCACCTGTAAGAGAACTGAAAGCCACTGGGAGAGCTCGGGCAGCCTGAGAGCAGGAGCTGCATTTGGGAGCTGATCTGGAGCCCAGTGAAATCTGTGGAGAGAGCCCCATAGGTAAAGCAAAAGATGTTCTAACAACTCATGTGTTACAGTGTGATTACCATCACTTCTCTGCGTCACAGCTGTGTCTGTTGAGGTAACCCGTGACAGGACCCCTTGCTCTAGGTGCCATACAAACCTGCGATGCCAGCCTGGCCCCACAGCTCGGGGCTGGATTCAGCCCTGCCCAGAAGCCTGCATCTCTGTCAACCCTGAGGCCAAGAATAAGATGGAAACACCATGCAAGCACGTGGAAAAATCCCATCCACAAGGTGACAAGCTGCAAATGATTCAGTATGTTATTTTACTCTGCGGTTTCCTGGTGAGTCCAGGCTGCCATGCAATGACACAGAGTATGGCAGCAGCCTTCCCAGTGTACACGGGAGCAAAGTGGCGCAGGACGGTCTTGTAACCTACCAAGGTGCCGCCGTGCTCCCCACAACAGCCCTTTCCCTCCACACATTTAGAGGTTCAATAATAATTAATGAAAACATTGCCCTTCTACACTGCCTCTCAGTCATGGCATTTTATAAGCATTACCAAACAAGGCTTCCCAACCCCACTGGGAGGTAAGAGTGATTGCTATCCATGTTTTATGGCTGGGTAAGCAAAGGCCTGGGGAGAGGAAAGGCTGATTGCACTCAGCCTTGCCACGGCGGGCAAGGGGAGAGGCAGGGGCCAGGAAACCTCCCCTTTTCTCTTGTGTAGCTTTTCCCAGCCCAGCTGCCCTGCCAGGAAAGAGCCTGTCAGCTCTGGGGTATCTGCCTGTCACTGTGACACGAGGGCTTCCCCGGAGAGATGGGACTGCGCATCTCATCACATATGTGCCAGCAGCAAAGAGACCGCTCACCGGGACAGAGAAAATGGCACATGTCAACTGACAGATAATTTGCTCAACACCAGCAGGGAATTTTTGCGGCTGAGAACTGGTACCCAAGACTCTCAGTGCTGACTTCTCCTCTGCCAGTGTGATCGCACGACTTAGGGGTAGCTGAAATGAAGTCTGTAAGTGAGCGGGCAAAGCTTTTTATCATCTGAAAAAGGGAGATGATCAGGGTCAAGACATTGGAGTGACTGCTCATAACCAAGCTGTCTTATTAGATTGCTAGCTCCAGTTTTGGGCCCAGATGTTGTAGCATATAAAAGCTGACATAAATTTATCATAGAAAAGCTGCCTTTGGGCACTCTAGAGTCCATCGTCAGCAGTGCACACAATCATTTAATGTTTCCTCTGGGCTTCCAGGGTAAACACTGCTTTTATGTAACATACCTACGCACATGCACATATGTGCAGGAGGATTTGGGAACAGTTTCATTGAGTTCTGTGTGGAGAAATTAGTCTACCTGAATGCCGTGTTGAATTTAATTGCACTCATATCACTGCACATCTGGCACAGCTGTGGCCTTCTCTGGCAGACCGTCAGCCTGTGCCTCCTGCAGCAGCTACATGGAAAAGGCCTTCTGTTTGTAGTGCTGCCTTCTGCAGCCCTCTCCCTCCCCTAAGAGGCTTTAGATGATATAATACATACCACTGTTTCACTTGCTTCTGCTTTTTCATCCAGCAAGATAAATGATCATGAAGACGCACTTTGCCTTCCTTTGAGAACAGCCTCCTTCATGTGTAGTGAAGATAAATATTCAGGCAAGCCACTCATCTTGAAAAACATCTAGGCAAGCATTCACACTATTTTAAAAACTCCCTGCCCAACACTGTAGTGGCAATTGCCACAGAAAAGCCTATAAACAAAATAAACAAATATAATACCATTGAGAATCAGGAGCAGAAAGCAATAGTAATGCTTGCTATTCTGCAACAACTTCAACATCCAAAGCAAACCAACCAAAATTGTTTTCCTAGTTATCTTCTCATCCTTTTCCCTAGGCCTTTTCCATAAGGTACTTAGTGGAAATGAAAGCAATAGTTTTATATAGATAAATCCATAGCATTGAAAAGAGACTGATCTCTTTTCTCTAGGTGCTCGAACACTGCACCAGTATATATGGTGTTTGAAAACCATGTGGGAAGGAGATCATTCTCTCTTAAATTCAATAGGCTTTTAGAATCACATTTATTCACTTCTATAGAGTTTTTCCATATGGGATTTCAGAGCCTTTTATACAAGAAGGTGCCCCCTTTTCTCCAGTCCTCTCCCTCCTTTGTGCTTGTTCTTTCACCAGCACAAAGCTGAAGTGAACAATAGTATACACTCAGCTTTACATCCTGCAACATCCAGGACTCTGAGGAACAAAGAATAAATACATGGCTGAGGGGCTAAAGATAGCAAGTTCAGTGCAATGGGTAACTCCAGCTCCAGCAGAAAGTTCTGGTACGGGCAGAAGGAGGTTCATTTTAGGAGCCAAAGAAAACGGGTACTGAAAGCCGGTTCTGATGTGGGCTGGCTATAAAATCCCGACTGAGTCACTCTGCCTCTCTGAGCTGCGTTTTCTACAGCTGTAAAACGGGGTTTTGGCCCAGAAGCCTGGGTAATGGCTTTATAAGGCATTATAAAGAACTGTGAGGAAGATAAACAAATAACTTAGCTTTTTTCATGTGGGAGGGCAGGAGCAAAGACAGAAGGGAAAAAAAGCAAATACACTGAGTGGGAGTGTGGGGACAGGAGTTGGGACAATTTATTAATTCAGTTTTCATCTCATTCTGGTAAATAACTGGGTGAACCTGCTTTTTGATCACTCTCTGCCTGATCAGCATTTCCTCGCACTGGGGCCCCGGCCCCTGCTACCTGCCTGTCGGCATCACCTCCGCGGCGGTGCTGGCTCTGCTTGCTCCCACCTCGAGGAGCTGAGCCCGGCGGGCTGCCCCCAGCTTTGCTCCGTGGGCACAGGTGGGGTGACCATGACTTTGCACCCTGCTGTCCCTGCGTCACCCTGCCCTCCCTCGATCTGAAAATCGGACTGGGGAAACACGTCTCCTTCCCCAGCTGGTTTGTTACAGAAGGGGAAGGGAAACTGTTTTTCTCCCCCAGACTCAGATGCCCCTCTGGAGACCTTGGTGCAAGGCGGAAGCCACCCATGGGACCTGGGGCAACTGGGAGGGGGAACGGGGCAGGTCAGAACCCCGGGCAAAGCTGTGTGGGGAAGACAAGGTCTTGCTTTTGTCCCCTTCTCACCAAATCTCTGGGAAATCATGTCCTTGCCTGCTGCTATAATTACTGATTACATGCCATTTGCCTGTTGTATTAAAGCTGCTTGCTTAATTAATATCATTTTAAAGGGCGGTCTTGGCATGAGGGAGACAAGCTGTTTTGAACTCCAGTAAACACATTTAGTATGTGATCATCGTAAGCAGCTCCTGCAGCCTTTCTACGGTGAGTAGACAGAAAGCTCCATGAGTTAATGAACTGTGTTTTCACCACCTGATGCTGGTCAAAGCCTTGATCCATCAGGTTTAAGGCTGGGTGGAGGAGGGGAGGTAGAGTGCTTCACCACACTCCCCAGTACCACTGAAACTGTTAATCAGCCTGCTCTGCAGTCTACTGCGGAGTTTGCTTTATTAAAGCTCCCTGCTGCCTGTACACGTTCACTGGCACAGACATCGAGAGACAGGCAAACACTTACCCGAGTGCAGAGTACTCACTGCTGCATTGCAGAGTTTACTGGCATAAAATGATGGGGGTAGGTAATCACAGGTGGAGGCTTGGGTCCTTCCTCAGCCTGTCTGCATCTGCAATCCTGTGGATTTCTGTAATAGGGGATACAAGGAGAGCTGGGGGCAAAATGTGCACCTTGAGTCCTCTCTTTCCAGCTCTGAAATGTCTAGGTAGCTGGCATTGCTTGTACTAGTCTCGAGCGTGGTCTATGCTGCTTAATGTGGTTTTTATTCACAGTTATTCTGTTAAACTAAAAATTGATTTTCTTTGAGGTACTCAATGGGGTAAGCATAATTTTGTTTATTTTGCTATAAACTAACCTTGCCTCTGCGCAGAGGCCCTCTGTAAGTTTGTGGATGCTGTTGTGCTCTTGAAGTATTCAAGTAAATTTAGCCCCCTTTCAAGGAGCTTGCAGCCTGAATATTAGAGGCTTTCTTGTTTTCCTACAGGTTGTCTTATATAGAAGCTTGAGCAGAATGAATTCACTTTTGTAGGAAATTGTAGGTGATGAATTCAGTTCATTTTTTTCCCCCTAATAATCCCATCTGCAGGGTTGTGTTTTTTTCTTTGTGTTTTTTTTTTTCTTTTGTGCCAGCATAGAAATATTTGATTATTCAAATAATTTATTGAGGTTTAATACCAAATAGCTGGTCTGTTTTGTAATGTCTGTAACCACATTGGATTTGTTGTTTTCAACAGACAGTTTCTTCTGGAAGAAAGCTGGTATTTGTTAGGCTTTTCTAATCTACTGCTGTAAATATGCGTGCAGAAATTTAATTATAGTAATTTTGTTCCTTGTGAGCAGCTGATTCAGGATTTCTTACATACCTGAGGAATACAAGAGGAAATATCTCAGCTGGTGGTTTGTTTTTTTTTTTTTTTTTTTAATGGAACAAGGATGGCTCAGATTTCTTTCCCCTACATGTTTCCTAGTGATACAATACTGCAGTCTCTGCCTTACTCAGCTCATGTCTAATTGCAGAGTATTTAGCAAAAGAGTATTTAACAAAAGAGTGTGCAAGCTTTAGATGTGAAGTTAACCATCCATTATACTTGGCTTTGTTAACAGATGTCAGCAGAACAGCAGATACAGTCTAATAGGCACAAATTCATCGAGGCCTATGTGAAGGTGGGCTTGCATCAGTCTGCTTCAAGAATTTGTAGCTTGTGAGAGTTTAGGGAAAACAAAATATTCTAGGCTGCTTTTCATTGAAAAGCCAGGATGTTTCGGTGCAAGTGTGACATCTCTGGCAGCACTGGTTACTGACAGTCTTCTGGGAGAAGCTGGCCAGCAGGACTGGGTATGGTGGGAATTAAAGCTCCGTGTTCGTACGGCAGCTTAACTGCTGAGTGCACACATTCTGAGGGAAAACCATGATTTGCCTAAAAAGGACTATGAGGGCTTGATTTCTGGAGCTGTCAAAGACCCCTCAACTCTAATAGAAATTGGTGGGAGCCCTGGGTAACCAGGTGCTTCCAAAACCAAAGTCTTATTGTCAAGATGGAGATCGTGAAAGAGAAGCCAAATATGATTTCATTATTACTTTAACTTTCCACATCCCAGTTTTCATACGGATAAAATGAGGATGACATTTTACTACCTTTAAGGATTTTAAAGGGTTAACAACAGACATATTATCTTGGGAGTCCTGCAAGGAAGACATTGGGAAATGATACAGTTGTTATGCTGTTAAATTGATCAAAAATGGCTACTTTCTCATCATTCAAATCCTACTTTAATTCACTTCCTCCAGTGACCCTTTCAGTGTTAATCCACCACACAGAAGTGTTGCAGTTTTAATTAAAAAGGAAATCTCTATCTCACTAAGCTTAGTCTGCCATCTGATCATGCAGTATGGTTTACGGACAGTATTATCTGTCTAATTTACATCATAAAACCGTGACTTAAGCAAGGCAGAACACATTGGCAGCCCTCCGTAAATAATGCTGTTCTAACCAAAATCAGCTATGCTTTAAGCAAAACTCTGCTGTAAGAATGGAGGTGTGAGCACATCACACACGGTGGTGCGCACAAGGAGGGTTACAGGGACACAGAGAGCTCAGTGGGATACCTCATTAAAATAAAATCTCTAAATTGAGTTTGGAGAAGCTTCTGAAAATATATGCTCCAGCTCAACCACAAGATATGAATTTGAGGCAGGATTTACTGGATTAAATTATTTGGCTTTGGGTATAATGAAGGCTAGTGGTCCCTACTGACCTTTAAAGTCTATGATCTTAAATATTGGCAGTGGTCACATCCCAGGTCACTTGGAACTCCATAAATCAAATAGTGCGGTGAGCTGCAAAGCTATGAACTGTCCTGAGGGCCTGCACAGGGCAAACATTCACACTGGGCTGACTAATATCCCCAAATCCCATCACGGCAGGTGATGGGATCAGCACAAACCCGGAACTCTGGCAAAAATCTCCTCTTAGTTGCTCATGTTTGTGTCAAGGTAAAGCAGCTGTCCCAGGGCAATACAAGAGTGAAGCAGAGAAGTAAAAACAGTCTTGCTGTTCATTTCCCAACAGCACTGTCACATCAAGGTAGCAAACGTGATCCAGGAGTCACTGGGTGAAAAGAGAGCCCTACAACAACTATTTCTCACATTATTGTCAGATTTTCAAAACAGTGTGGGAGGAAAGCAGTGGGGGAAGGAACAGGAGAGAGGAACTGGATCTTGTATTTCTTATTAGCAGAGGAAGGAGGGAGGCACAAGATCTGTGTCACACTGTAAGCTTTTTAATTCAGAGGAAGGTGAACCACACCTGGCAGAAATTAAATGTTAATAGATCAAATCATGTCCAAAAGCACATAAAGCTCAAGGGACAGCTTATGATACCCTTTGAAAACAAGATCTAATTTAATTCATTTGCATATCCTGATACCCAATCCTGCAAATTAGCATCAGTGGATTAATGCACTGCTACCATTAGGTTCCCTTGAGGTTATTGGAAAACTGTATTCAACAAACTGCAGGCACTGAATTGAAGCATCTGGTCAGGGAAAACCAGATCAAACTACGTCATCTTAATTGTGACCCAGTTTGGGATGCAGGACAGTGACAGCAACCCTTGGTAGAAAGAAACAGTAAATTGATTTTGCTGAGAACCTCATCAATCACTGATCACAGTGACCCATGGATCATTAATCTCATTAAAAAGTTCAGCCTCATGGCAGAAGTAATGGCAGGCACACCAAAAGTCTGTAAATTAGATCTGCTTTCACAAATTTGAACAGGTCTGGCTGGCATCCCTGAGGAGAACTCCATTTCTAAATTGGACAAACTCTTCACTGACTCTGGTTGAACTTCAGCCATTTACTCTGTGTCAGATACCATCTTTAAGTCCTGTGGAAACTGTCCAGGAGGTATCTGGCCTGTTATTGAGGCATGTTTATAATACTCAAGTCAGAGAAGGAAGAGCTGAATCAATGGGCATGGTACATCACCTCTTAACGCTGTGATCTTCTTGACAGCAAACCTCTCTGCTGTCCAAGCTCTTTAGGTGAGGTGATTGGTAAATAGCTGGGAAACACAGCTGAGAGTACACAGACAAGCCTGGTTGTCTGTGTTTCTGCGAATCCAAGGAGTTTGCATTGTTTTGGAGAATGATATATGACAAACAGTAAAGAAAGTAATTTGTTCACGTTGGTCCTTGTATCTGTGGCAGAGCCTATTGTATCATTGAGCTGAAGGTTTTGTTGTCTTCATCATGGGGTTTTGTATAAAAAGGATGAGTTGTGAGGGGTTCTTTTTGTTAGATGCTGGACTTTTGGATGCTAGACTGTTTCTTGCCAGTACATTCGTTCAGTGTTTGGCAAAAACAGAGGGATGCAATCCTGCAAGATGGGACGAGCTGATTTAATGGCCATCTGACGTTGGAGGGGGAGGTCCTGCTGTCCTCTGGCTTCTTGCATTTCCAGCTGCGCATGCTTGCTCTTTACCTTGTGTCTGCTCTAGCGCTTGTCAGATCCACCTGTGGTCTACATCCATTTGCTGACACAGAGGAAACCTAACCCAGCAAAAAGAAAACTGATAGTTTTCTCTTGGCTTAAGGAGTTGCATGAGCTCATATACGGGACCAATGAGTGTCCAGGCTCGCCCATAAGGTGGAGGGGGAAGCGAAAGGTCAGGAACAAGAATGCAAAAGGGACAGAAACGTGAGGAGGTGGCTGGGTTGCAAGACCACTGCTTGACAGCAAGGCATAGCTAAGGTATTTCACCTGCTTGTGGAACCAGAGCCTATGAGGAATTGGGTTGAGATGCCATCAGTATACGCATGATACACAGATCAATAACTCATTTCCACTGCTTCCAGTTAGTACAGAGTCCTAGTTTTCCAGTAACAAGATATGCAAACCAGTGGAGTTTAAAGCCAGACAAACTATCATTAGTCAATCAAAGAAATTGGTTGTCATATGTGTGACTGGCTCCTCTGTTCTTTCATGAGATAGACAAGTGCATCAAGGGTATTGTAGAGTTGTAAGAACATACATGCAGTTGCCAAAACTGCTACTGTGCTGAGTACAGCTGGAAAAATTGTGCTTGTTCCTCTCAGACCTTGTGAACACAATCCATGACTCTGGGTGCATCCATGCACTCCATTTGTAGTCAGATTTGCTACTTGTCCCTGGTCTCTCATGCAACCGTATCTCTCTCTACATGCAACCATATCAGCCCAGCTCCTATCTGAAGCAAGCTAAATAGCTACCTCTGTGAAGAAACTTGAATGCATTTGAAAGATTTGTTCTCAAGGTTCTGCACACCATAGACACTAGCTGCACAGACCTGGGCACATTCACTCCCTCCTCCCAAGAGCACTCTCCAGTGCCCATAGGCTTATACTCATGCACACAAATGTCACTCAACTGTGCTCACAAGACTCCTAGTTGACATGAAAAGTACAAATCTGGGGAGCTCCAAATCAATCCTCTCATTATTTGACCACTTTTTTTTTTTTTTTTTTTTTTTTTACTGAACCTTGTGAATAAAAAAATGAAAAGTTTGTCAAGTGCAAAAAGAAATTCAGGAATTCTATATTCAGGACTTCCAGGGTGTCCACATACCATGAACTGGCCGAGGCCAGTTCGTGCTGTGTTTTTGGCCTGCAGCAGTAAGTAATGTGACTTCAAATTCATCAAAACAAAGGCTGCGCATGTAAAGAGCTGTGATGCCAACCATCATGCTGCTGCAGCTTGGCATACGTGCCTCTATCATGAGCTACAACAGTTTGGGACTCATATACCGTAACAGTATGCTCTGTGCTGCGCTGTCACCTGGGACTTGAGCATCACACTGAGTCTGAGAAGTCTAGGACCTTGACAAGCCTTGAGACAGGTGAGACTCTCTGGGGCCATTCATTTACCCCTTCCAGCTTTATTGCCATGCTCAGGACAAGTGGAGGGGCCCCAAGCATGAGGCCATGCCTCTAGCGTTGCCCCTAGCTCTGGCAGGTGTCTTGCGGAAGTTCTGTTTACTGGAGATATGAGAGAAAAAAGTTATGTTTAGGTACAACTATGTTTAGGACAGACACGCTGTGTGATTTGAGCATTCTTCGGCAGAGATGGGCAGCTCAGGGGCCAGGACAAAAGAGACTCATCTCACCCCATGCCTTGGGCACCACACACACACACACACGAACACAAACACAGACATGAGCAGCCTTTTCCACCAGCAGCTTCCCATTCTTGTTTGCCAACAGCGACATCCAGGCCCCGAGAGCACTTCCGTCTAACAACTTGCTATGTCACAGCTTGGCTGGCAGCTAAGAGCCAGGCATATAATTGGGGCAACAGTAGTGCACAAACACCATCTGGCCAAAATCAGTTCAGCTAACAGGCATCTGCGTGTAGCCATCCGTAGCCCTAGTTTGAGCTGGCCTTGCCTGCACCCCAGCACGTGAGGTTTTCTGTAGTGGGACTCTGACATTGTGCTGAGGAAGGAATGGCAGCAGACGCAGCCATAGCAGAAGCAGGCAGTGTGTTTTTGCAACAGCCTCTGCGCTCGTTTATTGGGCTTGGTCACCTTATGAGGAGGATGCTGGTGTGGTCCTCTGCGGTGCATGGGGCAAGTGCATTCTGACCCCAGTGCTGGGGAGGTGTGGGGATGCTCACCTCCAATTGCAGACAGCAGTGGAGATGGGTAGGATGCCAGGTTCATTCCCAGAGCACCGCAGTGTCGTTACAGTTCACGTGCTCCTGAGGGACACAGGCCAAATTGTTCAGGGCAGCCAGGGACCCGGGCTTGCTCCAGGTGTCAGCTGCAAAGACAGTGTAAACAGGCTTTTTGTCTCCTCCACAACGGGGTCCCAGTACATAATGGTGTGTTTGAACACAGTACACAAACCCAAGGCTTAATCATGGGTGCAGGGAAGCATACCAGATCATTGCTTCCTAGACTGGTGACTTAAATGTGCAATGCCTAATGTTAATATTAACCTATATACTGAATGGTTTGGGAAGTACCTGTTTGTACCGAGCTCTCCCAACTGAAACACTTCAGCTGCAGAGTTCTTGGTGCAGAACTCGTTATTCTGAAACTTGCTTTCCCAATTAGCTGGAAAGAGCCTGATTGTTTTCACCTTTTGGATCACATTTTAACTCCTGTAATAGCTTTACCTGAGATAGATTGATGAGCAGAAATTTCTTTAACAATGCTATGATTACGGGCTGCTTACATTTTCTGCATGAATGAAACTTTTCATGGGTGTGAATTTAGGGAGAGCCTTTTTAAACTCCATTAGCAATTCAGCTAGGTTGTCTCTTCTGACTGGTACGACTTGCATCTGTCACATGAGGGTATTTCATTGAGCCGTGCACTTTATTAAATGTAGATATGTAAATGTAAACTTAGACCAAACTGAAAGTGCTGAGTCTGCTTACAGCCCGGCACCAACCCAGGGTCTCTGTCATGTAGTTTTGACTGCTCCAGCTGGACACGACCACCCCCTGGCAACCCTAAACATCATCAGACATGTCTGCCTCATCCCTTCTTGATTAAAGAGTAGATGATGTGATCCCAAGCTATTGCCAGCAACCTGGACAGAAAGTGCATAGCTCACAGGTACAGCATGACTAAGCCTGCGGTCACACTGATGCTTTCACATTGATATTGTTGATTTTGTCCATAGCTTGCAGAATATCTGCCCTGCTTTCATAGACAATACACCATGGATTTAAAGAGATTCAAGAAAATAGGCTTTATGAGGAAAGACTGAGGAAGTTTAGGTTGTTTTGTTTAGAGAAAAGTTGACTGAAGAAGAAAGGATAACTGTTTTCAAATATAAAAGGTTGCTGCAGAGAGGAGGGGATAACCTGTTCATAACCATGGACAAGACAAGAAGTAAGGTGCTTGGATGGCAGTAGGGTAGATCAAAGGAAAAACTTCCAATGAGTGAGGAGGTGAAGGACAGAAACTAGGTATCAGGAGGGCATGGCTTTTCCACCATTTCACCAAATGCCTGTTGGGCATGCCATAGGCAGGGGCAGGGCATCAGCATAGCATAAGCAGGCAGAGACAGGCTGGGTCTGAAGGGAGAAGAGCCTCAGCACCTCGGAGCAGACCCCAGGTCACCACAAGCAACAGCGTCCCTTTGCACCCTCCATTAATGGGGTTTCATGAATATCTGCCATAGGTATAACTCATTCAGACTTGTTTTCTAAGCACAATCATTAAATTGCAGAGCTGAGAGAAGAACATAGGTAATCTAATTCTTAGTTATCTGTTCTGCCCACTAGACCACAAATACTGCTGTTCACTTGAAACATGAAATTAAGCCAGGCTAATAATGACTTTTCACCACAGTACCATTTAACACAGAGGTGTCAGCAGCAGCAGCCCCAAGTCCTAGGGGACCATGGGAGACCCTGATTAGGAGGTGTGGATTTTTCTGAGGGAAAGCGATTTGGTGGGCTAGAAAGGTATTCTCAGTGTACTCCCATGGATGCGACCCTGAGCAATAAATGATCTTTGTGCCATCATTTTTGTAGCAGGTCATATTTTCACGATGTCAAGCATGCTGCTGTCTTTTCTGCAATAAAGCTCACCTAATCAAAACAAGTCAGAGCTTATCTAAGCCCCTAGTCAGAGATATCTCTGTGGTGGCTACAGAGCCGGGTTTCCTAGCAACCTAAAAGGCATTAGGCAGGGCTTTGTCGACATTTATCTGTTACACACAAAACCCCCTGTTTGAATAATGTTATGGGTGTGACATCAACTGACAAAAGCCAGGAAATTCAGAGCTGGGGCAGATTTTCTATCCTTGCCGCTCATCACCCTGAAAAACAAAAGGCACAGTCATGTGAGTGATGAGCAGACCAAACCAACGTTTATATTTCCTGGCTTTTGTCCCAAACGAGATGCCATTTAAATGAGGTGCTTGGAATTATTTTCCTCTGTTTAAGACAGGTTTAATGCTCGCAGTAGGTAGCATATTGGCAGTGCTGTCAGATTCCCTATGGTCTCCCTTCTTCCTCAGAAGGGCCAGCTTGCATGAGGAAAGAGATATCCCAGCCACTCTGTGATCTTTGGTTTCTCCACAGTGAAACCAGTTTTCAGATCCATACCTTCAAAGGCGAAGGCTGCAAGCCTGCTCTATGTGGGGCCACCACTGCATCCTTCGGCAGTAAAGGTGCTCCATCTCTTTTAGCCCAAGGTGGAGCTGGTGAGGACACAGAGGTTAAAAGCACTCCATCTTGCTACTGGTGCCCAACTTTAGAAACAGGAAGATGCCTTTTATAGTTTTCAAGAAATTCTTGGTATGGATCTTGGAATGGATCTTGTTATCAAGAGTTATGAAAACAAAAGGACAGGAAAAAAAAGAATTAGTGTAGGTGCAGGTTTTTTTCCCAGACCAAAAATATACTGAGGACTGATGAATGGTCTGAAAAGTGATACTTCAGCAATGTCTTTTATTTCTCCACTTGTAGCAATAGGAGTGTTTAAAGTCTCACAGCTTGCAGTTTGTGGAGGAAACTGATGGAGGAGGGGATGGAAGAACTACCATTGCTGCTGATTGTACTTCAAATCCTTGGGGGAAAAGTCCTCTGGAAATAAATGGGAACTGGTTACCTCTCTACAGACTTCTTTGGTCATCCCACAGAATAACAGAAAATAATTCTTTAGCTTCAAATTGGTATAAAGTGGCTTAAAAGTGCTAGAAGAAAGATGTGTTAATTTTCACAATCTAAATTATCAGCTGGGGTAAATTAACTTAATCTGACCTCTGTGCAACTCTTTGAATGTGTACCAGCTCAGTCTCTAACTACATAGCTTTTCACGTGTATTTGCAGTGCTTTAGTGGTTTCACCTCTGGGTCTTTCACACAAAAATAACAGCCTTTTTTACATTTGTTTGAGGCCTGACATGAAGGGTTTATCTCCATGTAAATTTTTCCAGCCCGGCTGTGAAACCTCTGAAGTGGTTTGTAAAGAAAGTTCTGGTGAAACTTAGCTATAGTTGAGTACTCCGGTGTTGTAAGGGAAAATCCCCTGAATCGCTGTCAGTGGGTGAGCAGCCGGGCTTTCATCCCCTCCATTCTTCACTGTAATCTTCATTAACATAAGAGTTGGTGTTTTGCTCCCCACTCATGGATGCCATACTGTTTGAACTCCAAGGGGATGGTGGAATAAAGGCACTTATACAGCTCTCTCTGCTGACCACAGCCAGCATTTCTTTAGCAAGCATATCATGAATGTATGCCCTATGTATACCACAATGGAGAGGAATTACTATGCGCAAGCCTTTGAAAGAAACAGAAGCAGAAGGAGGTTCTTGCACTTTCTGCCGACATCATCTTTACTGTCCATCCATTTGTTCTTCATTTAGCTTCCCCACTGGCAAAGCCTCTATTATGTGTGTGAAGACGAGACAATGGGAGCCCACGGTGCACAGCGAGTACACACATTGTTCCACGGGTTCCCTATAGAAATCCTTGCGTTCGCATGACCCGTTTTCCAAAGTTTGGGTTTTTATTTCTGAAAGGGGAGGGTAAGAGGAAAAGGGACAATGTCTCACAGCTCTACGCAGATTAGTGGTACGTTCTTGCCCATACATTGAGGGGAATAAAATAACCATATTTTTCCCCAAAGTGCTTATTTGTAGTGCATGCGTGAACTCACTTAACAAGCTTAAAATATTTAGTGAATGTTGAGATGAATGGAGAGTGTGGGAGGGGGGGGCCAAAACTAGCGGAGATAATTGAATACACTTAGCAATCATAGCAGCTTTGCATAGCTGTATCATATTCTCTATGGATAACACAGCTGGGACAATATGGTTAGAGTTTTAAAATATCTAGGGCTTTCTGTCTTAAGATACTTATCAATAATTGCAAACTTTAACATTAAACATTTTTAGTTCAGTTAAAATATATACCTCTTTAATGCATGATAAAATATTGTAAAATAGAGAACATTTTCCCTTTGTCATTTTTTCAGGACTCAGGTAAGCGGGAAGGGTCTCTGAGAGGGTCTCTCCTGGAACTGAAGTCTGCCTTGGGGAAGCCACAGGCTGCCAAAGGCAGGTGGATTAAAACACAGAAGACAGAAGTCCCTCAGATTTGACAGTTTGAAATGCCAAATGAGATCAAGGAGACAGGCTGCTATAACACAGGCTTGTATGACCTGTAAAACTGGTAAACTCCTTCAGCACTGGGGAAAATCTTGCTAGATCAAATCATAAGTTTTCAGCTCCATTCCAACTGAGTCTGAATCTGTATCTTTGCCCTTGTTCTGACTAGGACCAGGAGCTCAAACCCACAGTCTGCAGCAACACATCCATCTCCGCTCATACCTAATCAACTGTGTAATTAGAGCAGGACTGGGGAAACTCTGCTCTTTGGTTTCCCTTTCTCTCTGGTGCCTGATGCCACTTGTGGCAGGACCACAGTTCGGCACGAAGCGCTCAGAGCAGCTGGGCCTTCCTGGTGATGCATGGCAGGTTCAAGGTGAAGGTCTCCTCTGCCGGGGCTTTTCCTCTCTCTTCTGAGATAATTGACCTTGATGCCACCACAAAGCTCTGCCCCAGGTCGCACCACTTGCACCGCAGCCAATTACGTTAGCTGAAGCTGCGGACTAATGCCTGGCTGTTTAATTTGGAGGAGCAATATGAAGGTCACTAAGGAAGGTAATGTGGTCCTGTTGATTGAACATGTGGATAAGGGCACCACAGAAACATAATCTACTTTGTTGGGGATGCGATAAACCAGGTTTATGTATGCAGTTGGCAAGCAGTACTTCTGAGTGTTACTCCATCAGATAATCCAGACAGTAATTATATAGCCCTCCGGTCCCCTAATATGGCTTTGATCTAAGGATTAGGTCATTTTCATATTTGTAGGGTTTTCCGAAGCAGTATTAAAAGTAACTCTTATTTATTTCCTACTTGCTTCCTGATTTTTATTCATGAAATACTTCTTGCTGTAACCAAGCAAAGGTAGTTCAAGGGGAAGATTTCTGATATTCCAAAGGGCAAAACCTCAGTGGGACAAGCCCTCTTTTTCCATCCAAAGTAAGATGTCCTGAAATCCCAGAAGACTAACTAGTGTTCGCAGGTGGTCTGTGGATGGGCAGTAAACTTGCTGTATAGGTCTATCCAGCCCAGCCATCACAGTGCTTACCAGGGAGTCTGGGTCTCTTTACGACAGTCCTGCCCAGCACTTGCACATCCCTTTCTGACAGGAACCCCCAGCTCACTGTCCTGCACCAGGCAGGGTTGTGAGAGGGGAGGAAGGAAGTGGTTGTGGTGTTAAGGTATGACCGATGTGATCCAGAGGAAGCTTCTGCAAATGGAGGCTGCAGATTCATTGTGCTGCCAGGCTCTGGCCTCCACCAGACCCCCTCTTCTAGCTCCTAGGATCAGGGTCCTGCATCAAAGCTGCAACAGGGTTTATATGATTCAGTTGCTAGGCAGAGGGACGCCTTTCTGACCAGGGAACATCCTGTCTGTACACATATTTATCAGATGTGAAGTGATTCAGTGTTGAATTCTTGGAGGTACT
>NW_009620198.1:54242-78808 GCF_000690535.1 Cariama cristata
GGTTAGACTCTTTTTCTTTTTTCCTTCTTTTTTCTCTGGAGAGAAAGTTTTTTTTCTCTGTATTTCCTCCTATTACTCTTCTGAGATGTGTTTCATTTGTTTACCTTGTGCATTTTACAAAATATCATCTGAAGGGACATGTAGGCTTTATGTCAACAACATGCATAAACATATGCCTGACTACAAGCATAGGTGGTTAGATGGTTCTTGTGCTTAACAACAGAAGCACCTGTCTGATGTGAGGAAACTGCTAGCTAAGGCACTACCATCGCCTGATTTGTCAGCGTCACGTCCTCTTACCTCCCTGGCACTGAGATGCTCAGACAACAACCCAAGGAAAGGTTTTTAATTGCATAGGAACTTCTCTGGGGAAGGCAAAAGTGCTAAGAGCATGTTAGGACAGAGTTCAGCACATGAAGACCCAGGACTGACAGAGACCTCTAGGCTCTGCTTTCATCCCAGGTAACAGTTGTGTCCTCTTTCTCTGCCTGCCTCACTGGATCTTTCAGACCTTTTCATTCTCTTTCTCAGTGGAAAAAACTTTGCAGCCTAAGGATGCGTCAGGTAAGGTTTTTCTAACCCAGAAAGAGAAGTATGAATGCCATTGAAGAGGGCACTGGTGAGGAGGTCTCCTCCAGAATAGCATGTCTGGGTCTGGTCATCCCCTGCTGTAGAGGGATTAACTCCAGCAGAAAAAAATGCAGAGGATATTTGGAAGATGGACAATCCATCTGACAAGAAGAAATTAGAAGTGTGGTGACTTATTATTTGGCAACGTGAAAGGGTAAGAGTGAAGTCTTGCTCCCTTTGGATGTGGATTCACAATTGGTTTAAATCAATTGATGTCCAGGCTGTTAGCACAGGGTTTTTTGAGCTCTTTCTGCCTGTGCTGCATAGTCCTGACACCTCCCTTGGCCCAATGCTTATGCTTGGGTAACTGTGGGATCAGGGATCTTTTCTGAGTTAATTTTCAGCTAGATGAGTTTTCCAAGACTGGCTGACCAAGAGGTCAGCAATAGCGTGAGCACGAGTGCAGTATGGAGGAAGAAGTGTGAGTACATTATCAAGAGTAGAGGTTCAGGATGTGCCCGTGCCACCGGCTGGAAGGAGGTGAGCGAATGTCTTTTTGGCAGCAGGTCATACATAGAGTCAACTTAAGCTAAGCATGAAACCAGAACTGAGAGGTTAACATCATCCAGGGAGAACTATTTAAGCTATGGTACAAGGCTGGCACAAGAACAGGTGGACATATGGCTATGAATAAAACTAGGCTGGAAATTAAAAGGCTTCTAACCATGAGAGGAGTTGGGTACAAAATAGCTTTCCAATGAGAGTAGGGGGGTTCAGAAGTCGAACAAGTGTGAGATTGAGCTTAAGGAGATTTACATGACACAGTTGCTTGCAATAGAGAGGAACCTGGACCAAAGACCCAGGAGGTATATTTCCACCCTATCTCCCCTGATTGCTTTAATTTTGACTTTCTCTGTTACTCTCCTTCCTCCTCCTCTTTTTTCCTGTTCCTTTTTCTACTTGGATGACAGGCTGGAAAATCCTTTCTATGCATTTGTCTCTGTTGCTGTTACATCCGTTCGGCAGAACAAGGCAAGGGCAAATCCCGTTCTGGTTCATCTCAACGGACCTATTGAAGTCCACAGGCAGAGCCAGCGCGGGGCTGACCCTCGCGGCACAGGAGCTAGGGCTATGGGAGGCCATGGTGCCCTGCTGACACAGCAGAGTCCTTGCCCTCTTGGTGCATGTCTGGTTCCCCTTACTGCTGTGCCACAGCCACGCTTGTGCCTCAGCAGGCTGCTCAGCTGCAAAGCACTTGATTTCTGCTTAGGGAAGCCAATGGCATGGTATCTATCCGAGAAAGCTGTTGAGAGGTTAGGTTCATTTAGAGGATGAGATGACCCGAGATGTCCAAAGACCTGCATAAACTACAATATTTGTGTGGAGCAGAAAGTTCCAAAATACATCTACAGCTGTAATGAACATCACTGTAAACATCATGTTCTATTTCATTGGAAATGGAGAGGCTGACCAGGTAGCACTTGTCAGGGGGAAGCAGGAGGTGTCCTCAGAGCCTGGCACCAGGAGCCACGGGGCAGCTGTGCCTTGCCGGGCCATTGGCACTGACTGTAAGTACCTGTCACTTTTGGAGCCCTGTCCTCTCGCGCTCGGCAGGGCTGGTCTGAGGTGAAGCAGCACAAGGTCAGGCTTCTTCCACTGCACTAGTGGTACCATCAGCGTGTGCGATTTGATCCTGCACCTCTTGGCTCGGAAACTGAGCTTGCAGAGAGCAGCTTGTTTTAACATATAATAAAGACAAAGAGGGGCTCTTTGGCGGGGGTTATAATGCTTCCTGGCACTAGCTGCTTCATTTGCAGTGGTGCAACTTGCAGTGACTGTATTTTACATCTTGCAAAAGAATTGCTTAGTTTTCACAATATGCTGTTCTGTAAAAAGTAAGCATGTCTTGCAAGAAGTTGATCGGTTAATACAAAAACGAGTAATTTAGATGGTAGATAGACCAAGTCACTTTTTTCTTCTATTGCACTATTGCAGAAGATGTTTAGGTGATGGTCAGTCACCTGAAAAGTTGCCACAACTCCATTAGTGCCTTCATTTCACAGAAAGAAAACTACTGCTTTTCACAATTCACACTGTAATTCCACAAGAACCTCAGCCATATATCAGCTAGTTGCCATGGTCATGCTCTTCCACCCTGGCCACGGGACCCTGCCTCCTCCCTCAAACAGCTCCAGTACTAACCAGCCCCGATGCCCAGCCATTTCAGCATGCTAAACTGACAGAAAGCTATTCACTTTCTTTTACCAGGCCAAAGGGAGCATGTCCAAAGTCATGGGAGCTGGCCAGAGAGCAGCCAAGCCTGAGGAACCTGTGGTTCGATGTGTTCAGGCTGATGACGAGCAACAGCATCCATGTGTTGCTAACAGTTTCTGGGGAACAGATTTAAGGAGTCCTGTGCCATAATTCAACTTGGGTGTGATCCTGCTGATTTCCTTAATTGCCGCAGCGATGAATTTAGCTCCTTTCAGTAAAAATCAGCCATTAGAGATGATATAGACCTATGTACATACCCATCTAAATACAGTATTAGCAAATGAGTGAAGGGGAACATTAGAGCTACTGCAGTTTCCCTTTCTTGATCAGTGTTCTATGGGTTTTCCCTTATTGGAAAAATAAGTTAATCCTCATTAAGATCAAAGCAGACTACAAAGTGGAAACTTCCAAAGTGTCTGTCACTTGCATTCATGCAAATTAAAATGTCTCATCTACAGGAGACCCTGGGCCTTTCTTTTTTCCTGTAGATTTTAGATTTCTCAATCAGCACTGCAGCACACGATGCGTGCTGTCGTCCTGCCCACTCCAATGCAGCCCATGCTCCATCAGTCCCACAGAACCTAACAACAGGTCAGTATCTTACACTGGTACCTGTTTCACCGTCAGGTGCCAGTGGAAAGGGCTGCCAGCTGGAAGTGCCTCTAACACAGGCAGGAGGATGTGACCAGGTGTCCTTTGGGCACCATGGTCCCTCTGAGTGGCTAGTGAGTATTCAGAGAGTTTGCAGGTTTTTTGGATTTTTTAATCTTAAACAAAAACGTTTTATTTACAGCTACTGAACACAGAGTCTTGTTTGTCTGATTGCAACAGAAATAAAAAACACCCAGGCCATTTTCACACCCCAAATCTGCCTGTATTCTGTGCGCATAGATCCTCCTGCTGACTCCTTCTTAGGGCTGTTCTTTCAACATCACTCATTGCTGTTTGGGCAGGTTTTGCTGTTTTTTCCCTCATACATACACATACACATGCACTGAACTTACATCGATTTTGACCAGAGAAACCGTCTGCTCAACCTATCATCGAGCCCAGATGCTGGCCCATTGCGTTGGATGACTGTTACTTTTATCAGGTGTTTCACTCTACAAAGGGTCTCAGCTGAGCCTGAAGTAAATGTTCTTAGTGCTTTAATCAGATCTATGATTTTGAGTAAGACATATTCATGCCTTCCAGTATTATTAGTTCTCTTGCAGCAATGGGTGAAGTATCAGGTCTTAGAGAAACACTTATGAGCTGTGATGTACTTCTCATAAAAATCTGAGCCTATAAATACTTAAGTTCTTCCTTTTCTGGAGCATCCTTGATTATCATAATCCAGAGGTATCGTTACAACCTGCAGGATGTATCCATGCACATAACAAAATTTTTCATGGTGCCAAAATGCCCTTTATACTTGGAGGGATCATGTAATAAAAAAGGAAGAAATTGTCCGGCATGGTGGAAATCATCTGCTTAAAATGAATCATGATTGAATGAACTGCCTGAGGAGTGGAAGAAGCTCAAAAAGTCAGCAGAGCCCATGTTCTGGGTGCAAAGTGATATTGTCTACCGATCTGTGCAGAAATGTGCACATTTATATTAGTTATATGTGGAAAGGCATGTCAGCTGAAGAGAAAAAATAACTGGTACTCTATCAGGTTAGATCTGATGAATACCTGCCCAGAAGCTAACCTAATATCAGTGTGCTAGACACCCTGATGTGATGCCCAGACTGCAGAACAGTCTGTAATAGTTTGACTTTTTGATGAAGGGCTGTATTTACAGATGCAGATTAAATAATATGAGACAGAAGAATGTGGGGAAGAATTCAGCAAATATTTGTGGTAGCTCAGTGAGCTGAGTGACACTATAGATATGTTTGTCTGCAGATCTCATCGCTGCTCCATCCTGCCGTCATGTTCATGGCTGTTCTGCCTCTGCAGGCTTCTCATCATCTTCTGGCGTCTTCCCAAACAAGGTCAATGCTACCTCAAAACCTGACTGCCCAGCCACTCTGTTGGTCATCGTTCGCATGGCATCAGCATGTAGTGCCTTTTCCACCACTGTCTTCTGGACTTCTTGCATGAGGTTACTGTTTCATTCTGAATAATGTGGGATCAGAATGAGCCATGGATCTATAGACGGTTTCCTGTGCTCTCCTGCGTATTCCTTGTGGGACTGTAGTTTCACAAGTACAGTTTCATTAGAAAGGCCTGCAGCGGAGATTGCCTTCCCACTCCTTCCTGTTTACATGATACTGCTTATGCGTACTGGGCAGAATAGTCTTTTTCTTCTCTGCATTCCCAGTATCAGACGTTTATAGATGCATAGAGGCCACTTTGGTCTAATTTTATAGTGTCTCTGTAGGAGGAAAGGTAGGGTTAAACCAGTTCACGGGGGCTCAAGAACACTAGGATTAGTTCCTCACTTAATATACAGATAAATGGGATAATTTGGTTAATTATTTTTTTTTTAAATCTTAAGTGTCTTTTTAAAATGGGGATAATGACATTTAGATACATAGGACCACAACAGGCCAGAGCTGACTGCTGCAGCAGTGGACATTGCCATCACAGCTTTAAGCTCACTACCACTGGCAGCAAGGTAGGAGATTTCAGCCCAGGCTTTCACACAAGCATGGTCCAAGATGCCCACAAGACTGGTATAATTCACCCTGAAGCCTGTGCCTGCTAACTGTGCTGGCTGCTGGCAGGTTGTGTACACGTGGCTGGCTGTGCCACCACCAGCGGTGCAGCTATGGCACAGGCCCACTTGTGTCCCCTGCCTGTTTCTCTGGTGCTGTGGGCAGCCTGGAGAGCAACGTAGGCTGGAGCCTCTCGGGGCTCCTTGAAAGAGAAGCAAGAACCAATTGTTAAAACAGTCTGTGTTTTCTTAGTTATCCCTTTCTCAAGAGAAAGGGGAATGTTTTGAAGAGGTAGGAGTTGCTGCAATGAATTGGTGACTGTGACCCAGCTGGCCTGGTATTTTGTCTGGCATGGACACCCACCACTCATCTAGGAGGACAAGGCAAGAAGCAGCACAGAAGGCCAACGGCAGTAATGAACCCCGTTCTTAATCCTCGCAGGTGAGATATTACATGGAACATGACTTATATTCCCTCCAAAATTCTTCGAGTTTGTGCTTATGATGTACTTTTAACTTGTTAAAGTGCCCAATCTCCCTTTGAATCTACACTTTGGTTCTATTTTCCACTTGGATAACAGCCTGTGACAATGTGTTTCCCTGTCTAATTATTCATTGTGTGAAAAAATATTCTTTGAAAGGCTTTGAATTACCAAACTTCCCATTTAGCGAATATCCTCTGAATCTCTGATAAGAGTATTCTATCTTTTCTGTATCAGTTCTACAGGACTTCAGAAGGATAGCCATGTGCTGTATGAACTTTCCAATAATATGTTTTCTTTTGGAGCCTTAGTGTTGAAATGCAATATGGTAAAGTTAAAAAAAAAAGTCATATTTTTCCTACCATGGCTAATGCTTGCTCAAACTAGAAGGAAAAGGAAAATTTTTTCAATTAAAATCTGAATTTTTCCTCTGGTGTAGCTGCTTGGCTTCTTTTTCAGCCAACGTATGCCTGGTACAGGCATATGCAAATGCATATGAAGAAATTTCTATTCCTTCTGATGAGGCTGGTGCCGTGTTTTGGCAACTAACTAGCACTGAAGAATCAAATGATGGAAATAAGTAGTTCTGATTGATTCATACAGTTCTATAATCCTAAATTATGAAACTTTTCAGAGACTGAAGACATACTTGAACATAATATTAGAGTATTACCTGTTTGATCTTCTATCTTGCCTTAACTGTTGACTTCTTCAGTGCTATATTTAGTCTCTGGTTCAAGTATATGCCTACGTACTATAGTGTTGAATCAGTTCCTTAAGGAGAAGACCATTTTCAGAGCTGGAATCAAGTCAGTGTGACTAGAAGTGCTTGAATATACACTGCATTTGGATTTCATCTGGGCTTACTTCTTACACACATTCCTTTCCCTTACAGGTTCACTCACATGAATTGGATATTTTCAGTAGCTGCTTGGAAAACAGGGTGGCTTAGATGAACTGCAGCAGATCTAAGGTTTAGATTCAAGAACGTCTCAGTGTGTTTGCCTACTGAAGACAAGGAGCAAAAGAGCAGGGATTAATTTATTCAACAGTGACTATAAACACATTTTATTCTCTGCCCATAGTCACCCAATTCATTCAGAAACCACAGAAACAGAAATTTCTGATGTGAAAAGCTGTGTTAGGTCCCCTAGGTCTCTTCTGTGCCAACCACAGGGCAGAAATGAGGAAAAATTGACACTTCCCTGAGAGTTTCAGGTACTGGCTACCACATACACTTCAAACTTAAATAAGCATTTTTTTCTGCTGCAGAGGCTGACTTTGAAAGTCCTTGAAGTCTGGTATTATGCATTCTGGCAAGCAAGTAGAGAAATGAGCCAGATGCATCAATTTAGTCATATAGGGAGGTTTCTAGTAAACTTCTGCACGACGGGGTAGTGACAGCGTACTCAGTAAAGCCACATGCTTTTTTAAAAATAGTGCTATTGATTTTGTTAGTGTGTGTATCAAATGTTAGCACATTCATTAGAACAGCAGCCTTCCAAACACTGCTATAGAACAACCAGCAGGCCTGGAGTCGATATCCATCTGAATACTGGCTTGCTTTCAAAGGGCAACTTAAAATTAGGGCATTGACTTTTCATGTTAGAGAGGAAAGATTTTAAAGGGAGCATTTATCAAATAGAGTTAGGCAATATTTTTCAAATACAGCCGGACTGCAAGTCCTATTTAAGCAGGCAAAGATGTGTACATACAACCATGTACAGCACTAGCAAAACAACACGATGTATGTTTATACATATACATTAACATCAAGGGTAATGGTCTAGTGTAGATACATAAGAATAAAGAGGAAGACATTTATCTAAGGAAACTTTCAGTTCTAAACTCCCATGTGGGTATATTGAACCGTCACTGAGTAGGCATGTAATGTATTACAGTGATTAAATAGATCCTGTGTCTATGTCCTTATAATGTAATTTTTGTACAGTGCGGTGAACAAAGCAGCACATTAGGACAAATATATCCTTTGTTGGCAGTAGGTTTACACTAACAAAACACAGTCCATTGTGTCTGTTGAGAAAGAGCTAAGATAACACAGTAAAATCAACTTTTTTTCTCTCTCCTTGTAAGGATGAGAGATGAGGGAAGAAGAATGAAGGTCATTCCACTTCTCATAAATTTAATATGAATTTGTGACTTACCTGTTTTCACTTTTCCCCTTTTGTGTCTGTTCATGCAACCCTTCAAACTTTCATGGTCCCTGAGAAAACACTCTGCAGAATGGGTTCAGTACCTGTTGTGCACCTCTGTGTTCTTAATGTAAACCCATGAGGATGATGTATGTCTCTGGAGAGCAAATGTTCCCACTATCAGGGCACTGCTTGTTTCCTCCACTACACTGGTGAGGTTTATCTAATATCTGTGGGTTTTATTTGGTTGCTTGGCTGGTTGGTTGTTTTTTATGGCAGGGTTTCTTTTAACTGAGATAGGGTCAACAACCCAGTTCACCACATTGCTCTGCCTTCAACTACCTGCGATGGTGTGGGTGGGGAGAAGAGGAGGCAGAGATGTCTGATTACATTGCTTTAGCTGCTAGGAAAAATGGCCATAGGAACAACGCCAAAACCACCTTCTGAAAAACCCTATTTCTCTTTCTTACTTAGAGAGGGACACAATGACTTCAGAGCCCCTAACTTAAGCACCTTAATTAGGTAGAAGAGAATAGGCATTTCCACAGTTAAATACAAATTTTGACCGTGTTGATTCACCCTTCAGACATGCCTTCATTACTGTTGTGACTGCAGAAGGACACATTGGTGAGGTACCTGGTGCCAGGGGGGACCACTGTGTCCACAGTGGTGGCTCCCAGCTGGCCCAGGGGCGTTGTATCCAAGCTGGGACTGCTGCTATGGATACTGAATTCAGTGGAAGCTTCACAAAATCCCATGTTGCTGTATTCCCTCTTCCTAGCCACATGCTGAAGGCATTGAACTGCATTTTCCCTTTACTTTCCCTTTACTTTCTGTTTTGTAATGCAGAGCGGCAGTCTAAGAGGATGAATTAATTGGTTTTTAGTGTTTACAGGTCTGGTTAATTTTTAACCTGCTTGCCACTGTGGCTTGTTCGGTGTGGTTTGGGTTTTGCAAACTTCTCTTAAGTCTCAGCTGTCACACACTAAAAAGTGCTTTTGTGGTGTTATTGTATGGCAAGCAGTTAGAGTAAACAAATGTCTGGGAGAAACTCCATGTTTCTAATGGAAACAAAAGGCAGAGGAGACCTGTCTCTGTATTATTCTTTCCATTCAGCTGTCCTCATAGCTGATACTGGATGCCTCTTTCCAGTGTATATCTTATTTTGAATCAGGTTCAAGTGTTCCCAGTGATGAGACTTCCCTTATTTTTTTTTCTTTCATGTTGAATGTGTTATTACTGCAAATGAATTTTACTCTTTGTCTCAAGATGGATATCCCAAAGATCTTTACTTTATTTCCTGCTCCAAAAAGAGAAACCATGGCTTTGGGCAGTCAGCCTATGTAAAGCATAATTTTAGCAGTTTTATTGTTGCCCACCAATTACAACCTCTCAGAAGTCTCTCTGAACTCCTGAATCAAATCGTACTATTGATGCTGTGACCAAATTTGGGCTCTAGAGTCTAAGGGGTCACCCAGGAATCCTTATCATTATGATATATTGTATTCATCTTTTCTCCCTCTTTGATGAATGCTCAGCAATAATTTTAAACCTTTCTTCCCTTAACAGCAGGATAGGTTTTCATCTGGAGTTGAGTGTCCCCAAAATAAATCCAAGATACAGTAATCAACAGAATGTGGGAATGGAGAAGTAAGGAGCAAATATGGGGGACAACAGAGGGTTTCTGAGTCTTCCTTATCATTATACCACCAAAAAGCACTATTGAAACCAGTGAAATTCATTCTTGACTTCTTTTCCACTTAAACCACCTGTTCAGAGGGTGGCTGTAAATGAATCTCTTAGAGCAGTAATTCACAGGTGGCAGCAGATTCAGGGTGAATTTAAAACGTTGGTTTGAGGAACTTGACCCCTGCAGCAGAGAAGTTGAGTTCCTAAACTGTGAAGTGTCCAAAATATGGACTGATATCTCTGTCGGATTTTATGAAACGAGACTAACATTCTTTACTGTGTTTGTAAAATACTCTAGATCAAGGCTGCCATGGATGTGCCAAGTATTACATTAGACTTATTTAGTTAACCCTTCTCCTCTTTAACCTTCTTCTCCTCCCTCTAGTTTTGGGCACCTTGTAGCTACCAATGACCCAGCTAGGATCTGCCATGTGGATTGTGTGGCGAGCTCTGAGAAACACCAAGCAGAGACACTGTTTGGAAATCAGCCAAACTGCCAAGTTCAGATGATTTAGAAAAAGTTAGCTTTTTATGTCCTTTTTAAAAATTCTTACTTTCAAAACAATCAGATCCTTTTGGAGCATGAGAAACAAAACCTTCAGCACTAGTTAATCCCATGAAAATTTCCCCTTGGCCTTGGCTTCCTGTAAGTAAAACACAGTCCCCCAAAACTCCTTTCTGGAAGGAAAAGGTTCTCAGGTGGCCATGGAGCTAATATGAAAAACTATTTTTTGGAAACATTTGCAGGCAAAAAATCTCAGAGGATCTTCTTACTGCTCTGGTTACTGGACACTTCCAGTGTGGAAGGAGGGCAAAATCCAGTTTCCCCCAGACCAGTCCCAGCCATCCTCAGCCTATGCCCGCAGCAGAACCCGGGCACATTTTTAGAGTGGGTGTAACATGTCCCCAGCTGGCACGGCTCTGCCAAAGGCTGCAGTTCGCTGTCTGCCTTCTGTACAGATGGACACGTCAGGGATGGTGAAGTGAGCCACGCGCACCTCCCAGGGATGGATGGGCCATGAGGCTAAAGTGGAAGGGATGATAGAATACCGCTCAGAAATCAAGAGAAGTTGTGTGTACTATGAACCTGATTTGATAAAATACCCCCAGAGTTTATTTTTAATTTAAAAATGGGCTCCTTCTTGACTAGAAAATTATCTATTTGAAGTTTAAATGACTTTGAGATTAAACTAAAAATTAGATTTCTGGATTTTAAAACTCCATTTTAATTGAATGTTGCAGCCCTTTGGAATTTAAAGAAACTGAAACTCTCTGAAGCCAAATGGCAGACATATTATTTGAAATTTGATGACGAATTTGTCCTTAATTTTATCCAATTATATTAAGAGGTCTTTCTGTTACAAAGCACTAAAAAGCACTACTAAGGCCAGAGAGGTGCTAGCGAATCTTTTTTCTGTCATGCGGAGTCCTGTACAGAATTGCGTGGGCTGAAATAAAATGTATCTTGATAGTTTACCTTAAAACTCTCTGTCCTTTTCCTTAGTTCAGCTGAATCCTATGAAATAGATACGCAGCTTGGAGAAGTTCTTCACACCCCCACAAATGCTAAAAATGGCCCTGATACAACATGTATTTATGTAACAAAATCATCTGCATTAATATCTTCCTTTCCTTTCTGCAAGAAGCACAGGAGGGACCTAGGCTGCCACATTTTCATGCAGCCCCTTCCATTCTTCTCATTGCATTTGGGGCAGCAGGGACAAGCCGTGTTTTCCCTTAAAAAACAGGCCACTGAATAAGCAGGAATATGATGTGACCATTAATAGGGTGTTCGGCTGCAAACCTGCAGCCCAAGCTTTTGGGCTCTCTCCCTTTGAATATTCAGTACCCTGTTATGGACCAAAATTGGTAACAAGAGTTCTGATCACTGTTGTTATTCTGATCTTCCAAAATAAAGAGGGCATTAAAAATAAAACATTTCCTCTACTTTTACTGAAAAGCCAAGAGACTGGCTGGCTGGTGGGATCAAGCGTGATGTGTTGAGCCTTTAACCTCTTATTCACATCTGGTGGAACGAAGAGAAAAATGTCCTCACTTGGCAGCTGTTTGCTGTCCCATTTGTCACCATCACTTTCGGGTGGGCTTCTGCTCCCTACATCACACCCCGTCCTCAGGCACCTGGGCAGGTCTGCAGCCCAAGAAGAGGGCTTAGGCGCCGTGTGAACAAAGAGAGGGGCTTTATGCTGGCCCCCAGGGCTGGCTCCCTGGGCTGAGATGGAGGCATGCTGTCAGGAAGGGTAAGAATAGTGAATTATAGCTGTTGCTGCTGCCGCTGATAGGGTTGGAGAAAATCTCGGTAACCCTGACATGTTTAGCATCACCAGAATACCTAGGAAAATCAACAGCCAACAAGCCTCCCTGTTTTTCATAGAGATTTATGTACCGGCTACGCCGTTCCCTTATGGATACCGTCAGCCAAAGGTGCCACAGCCCTTCCTCACACCACAGCTCGCTGGGATGGCTCCCAGCTGCAAGCTGGCTCCTTGGCGGGGTGTGTTATTCCCAAGGGGCTGTCCCAAAGAATGGCCTCCTAAGCCCGTTAAACCAATGCTCACTACCCCAACCTGCTGCCTGTTGTGGAAATGAATCCTGACCAGCAGTGAGAATCAAACCAATATTCTCAGCAGCAGCTGTAAACTCGATAAGCTCCCTGTCCTCCTTTCTCTCCCTCCGTCCTGTCCCTCCCTTTGGTGTTGAAATGAAGGCAGAGACATGCTGAGAGAAGCAGTGCAGCGCTCTGTTTGCAGGATAATATGCAGACCACATGTATGTATTAAAGGCTGTATGGAGTTATAATGAGCCAGGAGCATTTAAATGCAAGCCAAGGGGAATTTGCTATTCTGTGTGGGCAGATTTCAATTGTAAGGTTGGCAGCTCTGGTATCCTGTTCTCTAATGCCATGGGATGAGAAAAAATAGGCTTTTCTTTCAGAGCAGTTGATTATTGAATCCGCACCAGCTGTTCACCCTAATCCAAGCTTTCTCTGCTAGCTCCTTGTAATAGAGGCATCCCTCATCCGTCCATCCATTCGTCCATCTCTCCATTCTCATTTTCATGGCTCTTTTGTAATCTTTCAGAAAGGTGGTTAGCAGATATCAGCCGTCTAAAGTGACATAAGCTTCAGTACCAGGCAAAGGTTATAACTAATTAACAACAGAAGAAAGGCACCCCGAGCCATATATTGAAACTCAAATTATATTCCTCATCCACTGCAAGATGGGGAAAAAAGCCATCATGAATCAGAAAGCAGAGAACCATTTTTTGAAAGTGACACCTGACTCTGTGCCCAGCAAACCGTGTGGGATCAGAGCTGGAGCGAGTCCTGAGCCGGCGCAGAGCGGCGGCTGTCCCTCCCGCCCCACTCTGAGCCAAGGGACCTGCACCCAGGCATGCAGCAGCAGTAAAAGGAATTTTTTTTTTTCTTTTTTCTCCCCCCCCCCCAATAAAGGGGGAGGAAGGGGTGAGATAAGAAGTGAGTTCCTTCTGGGTGCTTCTCACTCAGCCTGCAACGTTATGTAAGGCTGGCACAGCTAATGCCTGCTCTGCTTCGCCATCAGCCCGGCTGTTTCATCCTCGCTACACAATTATTTCAGCAGTTTCTCCTACTAGACATCACAGGGCTATTGTGATTAGTCACATTTGTTAGGATAGTGGCTAAAATAAAATTAGCAAGCACAGGGGCCCAGTTGCACAAGGGACAGGGTAAACATGGCTCCAGGTGGTCCCTGCCCCAGAGATGTTCAAATCTGGAGGAGGAGGACAAGGGACAAGGGAGTGACACAAAGGAGCCAAAGGAGGGGTGTGAAAGCAGCAGGAGAAATGCTGTTTCCATGAAGAGCTTTGGCAGGGGAGGGCGAGTTTAAGTGGGAATGAGCTGACTGGGAATAAAAACGCAGCAGGAGAAAGGACATTGTAGGGGAAAGCAGGGTGGAGGAAAAGGTAAAACAGTAAGTGACAAGCTGAAGAACAGAGGTTGATGGTGGGGAAAAAAAGAAAGGTTTGTTCAAAAAGGCAGCCAGCACAGCAAATCCTCCCTGCCTGCCTGTCTCTTGCCCATTTTGTCTGCTGCTGCTGCTGCACATTTTGTCCCTCTGTCCAATTCCCTTGCAGTGCTTTTCTGTCTGAAAGGTGCCTCCTTCCCTGCTCGCCATGTCCTCCCGGGCTCAGAGGATTACCCCATGCTCTGTGAAAGGACAGCCTGTAACCTTCTTTCTGGAAATCTTGGTTGAGTTGAGTTGCAGAGACTGAGCGTAATGCCAGAACCATGCAAACTGAAAAACTGCATTAGCACTAAAAACTGTATGTTCAGGTTTGGAAAACACAGACCTGGGATGTTCTGGGGCATGGTGGGGAAAGTGGACTGTATGACCTGAGAAGGGACAGACAGACAGGCATGTACAATTGCATTCCTGTGTGTTATAGGCATACGGATGGAAAAAATGAGCCCTTGAAGTGACTACTTGACTTCCAGGAGCTGGAGATGCCAAACAGTGTGTGTGACTTAGCTAACAATTTAAATCAGTATATCTGGACAATTTACAGATAAATCTCCATAAAGAATTGGCTTGGCAACTCATCAGCTGACAGATGTTAATATAAAAAGAAGGCTGAATGTGATTCTTGGATGAGTAGAGAGAGGAATAATAACTTGCAGTAATGTGATTTTTCCTTTGCAAATGGCATTGGTGACACTTCTGGTGGACTACTGGATGCTGCTCAAGTGTCCACATTTTCAGCAGAATATTGAAAAAATGATGAAGTTGCAGAATAAAGTTCAAAAAAACTCTTTGAGAGAATTGTAATTTGAGATAATACTTTCTAGTAAAAGACTCAGAGTGCTTAACCTGTTATGCTTATCAAAAAGAAGATTGAGAAGGGGCTTGATTACAGTGTGGGTACCTTCATGGTGAGAAAATACCAGGTATGAAAGAACTCTAATTTAGTGGAGAAGAACATAATAACAAACAACACTTGCAAACTAAAGCTGACCAGACAGATCTAAATGAGAAATTAGGCATATTTTTTTTTTTTTTTTTTTAACAGAAGGAAGTGGAGAAGAACATAATAACAAACAACACTTGCAAACTAAAGCTGACCAGACAGATCTAAATGAGAAATTAGGCATATTTTTTTTTTTTTTTTTTTAACAGTAGGAATGATTTCTGACTGAAACAAATTTTAAGTGCCAAATTCTTCACCTCTGGATGTGTCAGATGAGGACTAAACTGCTTTCTGAAAGGTTTAGTCAAACACACATTTTTTGTGATTCACTGCAAATGATATTGGGTGAAATTTGACAGTTTGTGATATAATGTGGTGGTCTTTTTGACCTAGAACTCCATGAACAGCCTATGTACCCACGAGAGCTCAAAGCTTTTTACTCTACCCACTTTATCTGATCACTTCCTTCTTTACCAGCTTATAGGTAGAAAACTGATGGATCTGTTCACATTTGTCTAGCAGTTAGCCCAAATCCCAGAGATCCTCCAATTCACATGCTAAATAACTGTAATCAGAAGTCAAAACACTTAACACTTACAGCCTCAGTTTCAATCAAGACTGACTTCCAAGGGTATTTTTTGGGGCTGACAGCAACAGGAAGGCAGATATGAAGGTTATATGAGTTGGGTGAAAATTGGAGAGAAGAGAAGTGTTAATTTGACAAAGTGAATAGTTGCTTAAATCTGGCACTCAGCAGGTGCCTAAAATGGTTAAAATCGGCACAGAGTTCTTTGCAAGTACAGTCGGAGGGTGGCTGATAGGGTGCTGAGAACTGCTTGGTGTAGAGTAGATGCTGTCGGGACTCTTCTGGATTAAACAAGTGTTACAAGTCTGCAATCATGACTGGGTTCAGTAATTCAGTCACTTGGAGTCCTATGGTCCTAAAACATCCTCCGCTGGGCTGTGCTGGTATGCACCAGCAGGAGCTCTAATCCAAAGGCTGCAAACGCATTTGTCTGGACCGTGGTGTCTCCCACTGGTGTGAGCACTCCCCGAGCAGTCTAACAAGGGAGCTGGTTGGCATGAACCTTGGTGTCAACAACAAATAAGGGCAAAGAGGTCCCAAATTTAGAGCCAGCGAGTTTAATAGTCACAGTACTTTATAGGACTGCTGAAAATTAACTGCAGCTGCCAGGCTGTTTGTCTCAGCAACTTCTACCAACCCATGGGTCTTGTGAGAAAAAATGGAAAGAACATCCCATTTGAGCAAAAGCCTGGTACAAAGCCTGCCCAAACATGAATCAACGCAGAGCCCTTTAAACATTGTGGCCCAGTCCCACTTGTGGCAATTTTACCCCATGATGAATCAGTGCTAAAATTGTCACATCTCAGAAGCCTGTCTTTCTGTGCACAGCCTGCTCCTTTCTCACGCTTTCAAATGCACAGCCGGCTCGTTTTGTACACAGCTGCCATGGTGTGATTTGCTTTGAGTTTATGCCTCAAGCTTTGCCTCCTTGTTTCCGCGTCCACAGCCTCAGTCTATTTTATGTCATCCTAGCTGGAACGCGTGCAAGAGAAACAACCCCTTCAGCCATGCGTGAGGGCATCAGGCCTGCAGCAACACCACAGAATCACGCCTAATTTATCTGATTGACTCGGGGTGCTGTTGTGGGGCAAAGGGGTGCCCTTGTACTTACCAGACTGCTTATTCCTGCCCAGCACCCCACCAGTTGCAGCTGGGCCATGGGTCCCAGGGTGCCGGTCCCTGGCAGCTCAGCTGCCTCGTCCTGTCCATCAGCCAGGGAAGGTGCTGATGCAGCATGGCAGGGACAGACAGCCTGACAGACACAGTGTGGCTCCCGGCTCTGTCACCCCACAGCACCCTGCTCTCTTCGCATGGGCATCACTGGTTCAGATCTGAGCCCGGAGCTGTGGTGCAGACCCTGTGTGGTAAAATGGGTGTAAACTGGGAGCAGTGGTTTTGAAGTGGGTGATGCAGCATTGGTGTGGAGTGGTGGTACGGGGGCTGTGCTTTAGTTCAAGAGAAGGGGAGAGGGGGAGGAAGGGAGGGAGTGCTAAGGTAACCACAGAAACATGGTATCATTGAGTATTAGCAATCGCGACCTACTTCTGGGTATTCACTCAGTGCTGTTGACAAAGGAGGAGTAAGACGCAGGACTTAAAGCTCTGTGGGGAAAAAAAGGAATCTTTCCATCATTTTCTAAGATTGGGATTATTGATGATAATATTCAGCTAATGTAAAAATCTTTACCAGTTTTATTACCTTGCACAACATACTCTTTTCATTCCTGAAAAAAAAAAATTATTTTAATAATACATTACTGAAATATAATTGACGAGCTGTATTGTTATGTGTTCAGTGTAGACTGGAGTGACTGACTGGGGTGTCGTTGTGCATGTATAATCTAGCTGCTGTCAGTGGTGTTAATCTTGGTCTGCATTTGATTGAGACCAGAGAGAAACCCTTTTTCACATGTGGTACCTGAGCCTATAGGGCTCCTGGTGAACCCGCAGCAGCTCAGGAGAGATCTCCACTTATATCATAGAATCACAGAATCATAGGGTGCTTTGTTTGTAAGGGACCTTAAAGATCATCTAATTCCAAACCTCCTGCTATGGGCAGGAACACATTCCTCTAGACCAGGTTGCTCAAAGCCTCATCCAACCTGGCCTTGAACACTTCCAGGGATGGGGCATCCACAACTTCTCTGGGCAACCTGTTCCAGTGCCTCACCACCCTCACTGTGACGAGTTTCTTCATAATAACTAACCTAAATCTTCCCTCTTCCAGGTTAAAGCCATTGCCCCTTGTCCTATCACTCCAACCCTTGTAAAAAGTCCTTCCCCAGCTTTCTTGTGGGCCCCCTTTAGGTACTGGCAGGCTGCTATAAGGTCTACCTGGACCCTTCTCTTCTTCAGACTGAACAACCTCAACTCTCTCAGTCTGTCTTCGTAGGAGAGGTGCTCCAGTCCTCAGATCATCTTTGTGGCCTCCTCTGGACTCGCTCCAACAGGTTGATGTCCTCCTTGTGTTGGGGTCCCCAGAGCTGAAGGCAGTACTGCAGGTGGGGTCTCACCAGAGCAGAGTAGAGGGGAAGAATCACCTCCCTCAACCTGCTGGTCACGCTTCTTTTGGTGCAGCCCAGGATACAGTTCGCTTTCTGGCTGCCAGCACACATTGCCAGGTCATCTTGAGCTTCTCGTCAACCAACATCCCCAAGTCCTTCTCCTCAGGGCTGTTCTCAACCCATTCTCTGCCCAGCCTGTATTTGTGCTTGGGATTGCCCCGACCCATGTGCAGGACCTTGCACTTGGCCTTGTTACGGGCCCACCTCTCAAGCCTGTCAAGGTCCCTCTGGATGGCATCCCTTCCCTGCGCCATGTCGACCACACCACACAGCTTGGTGTCGTTGGCAAACTTGCTGAGGGTGCATGCAATCCCACTGGACATGTCGCCGACAAAGATGTTAAACGGCGCTGGTCTCAACACTGACCCTTGAGGAACGCCACTCGTGACAGATCTCCACTTGGACATTGAGCCATTGATTACAAATCTTTGAGTGCGACCATCCAGCCAATTCCTTATCCACCAAGTGATCCATCCATCAGTTCCATGTCTCTCCAAGTTAGAGACAAGGATGTTGTGCAGGACAGTGTCAAATGCTTTGCACGAATCCAGGTAGATGGCATCAGTTGCTCTTCCCTTATCCACCAATGCTGTAACCCCATCACAGAAGGCCACCAAATTTGTCAGGCACAATTTGCCCTTAGTGAAGCCATGTTGGCTCTCACCAATCACCTCCTTAGTGTCCATGTGCCTTGGCATAGTTCCCAAGAGGATCTGCTCCATGATCTTGCCGGGCAGAGAGGCGAGACTGACTGGCCTGTAGTTTCCTGGGTCTTCCTTTTTTTCCCCTTATTAAAAATGGGGGTTATGCTTCCTCTTTTCCAGTCAGCAGTAACTTCCCCAGCAGGAACTTCCCCAGACTGCCACGACTTATCAAATATGATGGACAGTGTCTTAGCCACTTCATCCACCGGTTCCCTCAGGACCGATGGATGCATCTCATCAGGTCCCATGGGCTTGTGCACCTTCAGGTTCCTTAGATGGTCTCAAACGTGATCTTCTCCTATGGTGCATGGTTCTTCATTATCCCAGTTCCTGCCCTTGCCTTCTGCAAATTGGGTGGTGTGGCTGGAAATCACACTGTTGTAAATGCAGGAAAAAACAGGCCCTGAGCTTCAGTGAAATACGGAGAATTTATACTAGTATGTATCTGAGAGCAACTGAATCTTTCTATTTTGTGCAGATCAAATACCTCTTTCAGACCAAAAATCAAATGTCAAGGAAAATGACTGTGGAATTCACAGTCATTCCTAAACTATCAAAGGGGAAGGATTTATTGATAAACAAAAACAGATGGGAAGACAAGAATGTTGCCTGCTTTCCAGCAGTAAATGTTCATTGTAAAGAGTGGAAAATACATAATTTAGGGCTTCAACCGAACACCATTACAGTTTTCACCTCAGCGGACCATGGACCATTGTAGTGCAAAAATCTATGCCTGGTGTGTTAATAAAGACAGAAATTGAGGCTTAAATCCATAATTTCAGCTCTAGTCTTTCATTTTTGAGAATTGTGTAAAAAAAAATTAATAATGAATCAGGGCTTGTAAGGTAGTTTTAATATTTTTCTCAGCTGCTGTTCCTTCCTGTATACAGAGTCTCAGACATTTAGACTATGCTGGCAAAATGAACCAGAAAGAAAAGAATCTGAAAGTCAATGGTAGTGAAAGTGTATATTTCCAGCATGACTTTTTATTAACCGCTAAGTGAAGACCAGATTAGCTAACAATACCAACATAATGTTACTTGAATTCTATTCCAATAGTGGGTATGTGCACAGCTGTCTTCTCTACAAATTGAAATCCACAGGTATTTTATAGCTGTATCTTCTGCAGAACTTGAATCTCAACAGCAGGCTACTGACTAAAGACATGGCTTGAAGAAATCCTGCATAGCCCTTCACCTACACCAGACATGGCTCAAGCTGTGTTGTTAATTCTCAGAGCTGTAAATGATGTGCTCAGATTTGACAATTCCCACTTTATGAGTGGAAAACTTGTATTAGATGGAGATTAGATAATCTACCTAATGCTACACAATGATTCATTTTTGCAGGACTGAGTGGAAATTCATGAATTCCCAGTCTGCAGAGTACAAGACTGAACCCTTGCCTTTACAGGCATTAACCCCAAAATTTTTACTATTTCTTTCATCTGTTCAAGAAGGATTCATAGTCAGCTGGTTTCTGCTGATTATTTAAGCATTGTCTCATGTAGACTTGCTTTGATGAGGCTTAGACTGTCTGGATTGAAATCTTGGCTCCATTGAGGTCAGGAAGAGTCTTACCATTGACACCAGTGGGTTATGATTAATGGAAACTAAATCTCTGCCAGTTGGTCTTAACAGGAGCTTTATCTACTCTACACGGTGGAGTCTCACATACACAGTGCTACCCTGGCAGTAAACATCAAATGAATCTCTGGTGGAAACAATAGCAAATTTGGGGCATGCGCTGCACCCTGCCTCCTCCTGCCTCCCCTCATCCCCCACCATCAGCACATACATCCTGGGGAGAGCGTTAAGCAGGCACAAAGAAGCGAACATGGAGGGGGGGAATGTGTTGGTGGGCTGTGGATAATGCTGAGCTCAATGTGCAGTTTTGCAGTGCTGTCTAATGCCTGTGTCCTCAGGGAAGCAGACTTTCTTATTTTGAAAAGGGCTTGTGCAGCAGGTTCATGAAAGATTTTTCAGAAAAAGCCTGTCTCAACAACCTATTAGTAACACGGCCTTATGACAGACTGAAAGATATTTCTAAAGCTGTTAGCTTAATTTATTGTGGTTGGGCTGGGTGATCTGAGGCTTTATTTTTTGAGAGGAGAATTTTTTTTCTGTTACACTCCAAATTTTGGTTGGTGTGTTTTTTTTTTTTTTTCCCAACTAAAAATACATGACACAGATTGACTTTCTGGTCAGATTTTTAATACCCTCCCTGCACCTTACTATAGTTTCTCTGCTAGGGGGTCTTATTCATTTAATAGTATTTCCCACAAGCCTGTAAATTTCCTTCTTCATTTAAATAGTTACTTAGTCTTTCTTTACTCTAAAGCTGAACTTAAACGAAATGTAATTTACATAACAAGTCACTCAGAGCCTATTGTGTGTCAAATAAAAAACCCTGCCATATTTTATCCTTTCCAGCTGACAAGTAGAAAGAAATATATTGAAAGGGACATACCCAGTTATTAAGGGGTTTTGACAGCATTTTTTATTTTCTTTTAATTTAGTAAAGTGCCCTTGTCATAAACTAGGATTTTTAAACACAAAAAGATCCTGAAATGTTGGAGTGTGCTATCTGGACTTTATCCCAGACAACAGGCAGAATTACAAGGCAAACGGCTTGTAGGAAGAAGCTACAAGAAAGTGGCAAAACTAATGAGAGATCCATGATGGAGTAGAGACTCAGTAAACTGGCTCTTGAGTTCCCTACATGAGCAATTCCATTGACTTTAAGTAAAACATTGTAATACTAGATCCTTTAATTCTTACTCATCTGCTTGAAGTTGAAGATGTACTTTGCTGCATGGGATTCACAGTGAACAGCGCTTCGAAAGACTGAGTTGTAGAGTCTGAGCTTATGGTTACTATCAAAACCCTGAAGTTGTAAGGAACATTTGGGCAGCAGTAAAGCCTTATAACTTATGAAATGCACAACTGAGGTCATGACCACCCAAGGATATTAAATATCCACAAGAGTTTTCTAAGTCTAGCAGTTGGTTTTGGTGTACAGGTCACATTTCAAAGTGGTAATAATCTGCCTATGGCACTTTTACCCACCTCCAGTCTTACATTCTGTCCCAGGCCACAGCATGGCATGCTCTTCACTGATAAAAAAGCTCCTGCTATTCAGTGGAGAAGTGACAGTCTCTCAGTGGACAGTGACACTGATGTGCTGAGTCAAGATGACAAAGAAATATTTGTGATGAAGAGAAACATGTAAATACAAGTTTTTCTTTGAAGAAGGTTGGGTCTGCTGGGGCTTGACCCCACCTGTGAGCCCTCATGGGCTGGAAGGTCTGAAATCCTCCAGCTTCAAGGTCTGACAAGTTTGGCCATGGCCTCCATCAGCACTAGCCATTTCTTCCTGGCATCTCCATGAGAAAATTAGCCCTATATTTGCAGCTTTTTGCCACTGACAGGATTAGTAGAAAATAACTTTAATAATGTAAACCTTATGAATTCAAGCATCTGCCAGAGCCTTTCAGAAGCAGTAGAAGGGACATGATACATCCTGCAGATAACATGGCAACTTCAAAGTGCATGGACAGCATACGCACAGTGACACTAAGTGATATAAATACTTCTCTTAACACTCCATGCCAGGCTCCCTGTTGATACAAGCTGTTCACAAGAGATCCAGGCTAAACCTATACATAGACAGAAGGAACCCAAAAGGTTAGGGTTTTTTAGATGGAAAGTTGTTGTGGTTTAACCCCAGTTGGCAACTTAGCACCATGCAGCTGCTTGCTCAATCCTCCCCCTTGCTGGTGGGATGGGGAGGAGAATTGGAAAAAGGTCAAAGCCGTAGGTTGAGATAATAACAGTTTAATAATTGAAATATAATACAATACAATAATAATAATAATAATGATTGCAATGAAGAGGGAGATAACAATGAGAGAGGAATAAAATATGCACAATACAATTGCTCACCACCTGCTGACCCATGCCCAGCTGGTCCCTGAGCAGTGATTGAGACCTCCTGGCCAATGTCCCCCCCCCAGTTCATATACTGGGCATGACGTTCTATGGTATGGAATATCCCTTTGGCTAGTTTGGGTCAGCTGTCCTGGCTGTGCCCCCTCCCAGCTTCTTGTGCACCTCCTCACTGGCAAAGCATGGGAAACTGAAAAGTCCTTGACTTAGGGTAAGCACTACTTAGCAACAACTAAAACATCTGTGTGTTATTAACATTATTCTCACACTAAATCCAAAACCGCAGCACTGTACAGCTACTAGGAAGAAAATTAATTCTGTCCCAGACGAAAACAGGACAAAAGTATACGAGGTTTACATCTCCCAGTTACTAATTATCCAGTGCTTCTTTGAATCATCATTTGCTGTTGTGAGCTAATCTCTGTACTTTAACCTGCATGTTTACCCACAAGGGACAGCTTACTTTGGGAATGGTGGGGTTCATCCTCCACAGAATAACACAAAACTTTGTAGGATCCTTTTGTGCCGTATGCCCAACTCTGCTATGTGAAGACAGGACACACATTAGCACCAAGCCCAGCACCACATCTCACCACACTGGGAAGTGCACACCATAAGGGGAAGCACACTGTGCCTGCACAATACCTCTCAGCAGGGATCCTCATCAGTCAAAAGACCTTAGAGCCAACCACAGTACCCAGGCATTATAGAAGTGCCTACAACAGGACCAAAGTAATAGTGGAGATCCTACAGTCAGAAGACTTGGCTACATACAACCCCACGTTGGTCTGGGGAGACACCTTCTTCCTTGTCAACTCAGAGCAGCTCAGCAAAGTAGAGGGTATTTCTGTCAATTACTGCAGTGCTCACTGACAACACTGCAGGCAAGGATGATTAAAAACATGCTGGCAGTCCCAGGCAGCTAAAGAGATTTGGAATGTCCGTCATTGCATCCCTGTCATAGGATATAGGTTGCATTTTCCAGAAATGGAAACCATCCTGAAGGACTGGCTAGGTAGACTGAACCAGTAAGTGGCCATTGATCTTTGGGTATTGCCTCCTCTTCCTAAAAATCCCTAGTTTTCAAATATCATGTTTGTGAAGGAAATATAACTTCTGTTTTTCTTCAGTATGTTCTTAGTAGGATGACAGATGCAGTACAGCTGGCATTGGGCTACTTGATTATTTCTAAAATGGAAAGACAAAAGGTTAGCATTCACAAAGCCCATTACTGTGCTGTGGATCTCAGCACAGGGTGAATTTTGAATGGGAAAGGGACATCACTATACCATCACATAATGTAAGCATACAACCATAGCTTCAGAAGCTCCTAGAAGTTGCATAGGTCTCATTTTCCTTTGGACAGCTCTTCTTTTCCTAAAACAGATTTTGTGGAAAGTCAGCTGTAGGGAGTTTACCTCTCTTTTACCTGCTTTGATTACTGGTGAGGGAGAAGAGTGACTGGAGACATTTGCAGATTATTACATTTTTAAAATCTGGGTTTTGCACAGCTTAATAGACTATATGCTTTTCTGGAAAAGCTGCTCATTGATTAGAGCACTAACTTGGATGCTCAAAATGCTTCTGGCCAGCTACAGAGTTGGGTGACTGTGGATACATTAGATTAGTAAAACGCATCTTTCCCTTATAAAGTTTTTGTTAGAATAATAATATAAAAGATTGTAAATGACTCAATGTGGTACAGTGGGCAATATACATTTATGATAGATATTTTTGTATTGATAAAGCATGGGTCTTAGATGATGTTATTTGGTATGCTTAATTAGACAAACACTGAAATAATCAGGGAGCTGATTAAAAGTGTTTTGTAAAACCTTATTGAGGATGTAGCAAGTTGTCCTAACCATACTTGTTTTGGAAATTATTTTGATAGAAAAATACCTTCCAGTTTAGAACCAGAAGCTTTCTGTACGGCAGCCAGGTCTCCCAGTCTCTGTTCCTTTTCTACATTTATGTCTTGCTGTATTCCTGG
>NW_009620199.1:0-16045 GCF_000690535.1 Cariama cristata
CTCCTTCCCTGGAGATATTCAAAACCTGCTTGGACACCATTCTGTACAACTGCTGTAGGTGAGCCTGCTTAAAGATGTCCCTTCCAACCCTGACAATTCTGTGATTCTGTGATTTAATAACAGCCTTTGGTGAAAATTAATTTTTGTTCTATTTGGAAATAGACTTCCCAGATATAGCATTTTCCCAGACCGAACAGTTTCATTTGTTTGTTTGTTTATCAAAGGAGAAGAATGCAGAAGTACATAAAAGCCAGATTTCCAGGGGGGTATTGGCCAGCCTGGTGCTGAGCCCATGGCTATACCTGGGAGGGGGGAGTTTTGTTTGCCAGGACTGCTTCTCTGGCTAGGGAAGGAGGGAGCCCGAATTCACTTGAAGTACTGCCTGCACATGATTCTGTCATCACGATCCCACAGCGGTTGTTAGGTGATGTTTTGAGGCTGATTTGCATCTTTCTGATGGTATGTGATGCAAATATGCTGTTATATCAGTGATACAGACTTACCATCGGCGTTCATTAAAGACCCCTGACTGCCATTCAGAAGAGTGAGTTGTAATCAGCAGTCATACTTTGCAGCTAGAGCACAGATCGCTTCTAACAAAACTTGCTTCTGTCTTCTTATTTTGTGATCAACATGATCATTAACATTTTCATCACAGTTCGTTCTTCCACAACAGCCATGTCCATATTTGTCTCAGATTATCATCATCTATCTTTCTTTCAATACAGGGGATAAATTATGAACTAAACCCTACAGTCTATACTCAGTCAGCCATAAGAGTTAGCAATGTTTTCACCAAAAAGATCAAGATTTGTTTGTATTTGCATTATTTATAAGGGAAATAGTATATTCACATTTTTTTCAGGGTAATATTGTGTTTTACGTATGCAGTTTCTCCCTAAAAGTTTCTGTACTATTCCTCAAAAATCATTTTATTGTCAAATTCTTGTTGCAACAGAACGTGCTAGCTTTTATGAAAAAATTGGTAGGAAAGCAATTAAAGTTTCATAGTGGGAGTTCATAACATATGAGCCAGCTAGTGAAAAAAAGGACATACCACATAATAGATGTGTATGCTGCATAAAGGAATAATAAAAAAAAAACCCTACATTTCTCAACTATGATCTTGCATTGTTAATACTGGGTGTGTGAATTTATTTTTTTTTTAACCTTGATATAATTTTGACACTTCAAATTGTGATAAGAATAAATTGTGATAAGGATATTCTCAAATTACTGGTGTGGTTTTGGTTCTGAGGTACAATGCACAGTGCACTTTATAGCCCACAACTGGCATTTTAAGTCACACAGTGGAGGGTAGATCATCATTTACACCAAGAAGCTCATTTATATAAGCTACAATGTCAAGTTTAATTAAGGGCTGCAGTGACAAAAGAAAGCCGATTGCATGTGCTGAAAATACTTTTCAGATGGCAAATGACTGGCACCAATAAAAACAGTATCCAGGGTAATTGTTAAGGTTGTGATACTTAAACCTGATTAAAAATATCTCAGGGAGTATATCCCAATAGGTTAATGTTCTATAAGACTTAAATAAAAAATAAAATGAAGCAAACTTAATCTATTGCCTAAAATTCCAATTTAAAGTCTGGATCTTTCTGCATGGAGGGAAAGAAAACATAACTGGCAATTAGGAGCCTTTGTATCCCCACATTTTCTTTATTCAGCTCTGTAAGATTTTATAATCGGTAACTTTGTAGCTTGCTTACCACAATGACTTTGTGATGATCCCTGGTCAAAGTAAATGTGTAGAGGAAAATCTGGTGGCATGATTTATTTGGTGTTCTTTGTCTCTGCTCGGCACACTCAGTGTTTGGGAAAACAGTCAGAACCTCTTCTGCCTAATCCCCATCAGCATCTCTCTCTCTTTCTCTCTCTCTCTCTTTGTGGCCGCCACATCATAAGGGGGGAGTTGATGCTAAGGATAAAGGTCAAGATGACAGAAAATGACAACCTTTGAATTGAAAAGAGAAATGAGTGTCCCTAAGTATTCAGCATGAGCTTCTCTTTGCTCCCTGCAGGGCATCTGCACCACAACCACCGCGTTTTTACACTTCTTCTTCTTAGCTTCATTCTGTTGGGTTTTGACAGAAGCGTGGCAGTCATATATGGCTGTTACTGGAAAAATTAGGACACGGCTCATAAGGAAACGTTTCCTGTGCCTTGGATGGGGTAAGTCCATAAAATACATTTCCTCAGAATCATTGGAATGAAATGTTTAATGCAGCGACAATGTCAAGAATATCATAATTTTCTTCAGTAAATCTGGAAGATAGTAGACAGCATGTTACTAAAAAGAAAACTAGGTTAGAAGCCTTTCCACTTTATCTCAAGCTCAAGCTATGCTGGTGTATATTTTAGCATTCTTTTCTAAATATGTTTTAACTAAATTTTAGAAGATTCTCAGCAAAGTAGTGTAATACCAAGAAATCAAAATAAAACAAGAAAAAACACACTGAATATTCATGAAGCCTCCTCCTAGTTCACTTTAAGACCTGTCAAGTGTACCAGTAATTTAGCTACATCAAAGTGGTACACCGTGGGCAGAAAACAGTGTCCTCCTCCCTGCCAGTGCTTCAGAAAAACAAATCCTGCGATAGCATTGTGCTTCATTAAACGATTCATTCCACGTAAAATTGGCCACTTTGCATTAGCTTGCTCTGTCATTTTTTGTCCAGGCAGAACACCAATATTTCGTTCAGCCTCTAATGGTTATTACTGGTTTGGTTTTTTTCAGGTTTACCAGCATTAGTGGTTGCAATATCAATAGGCTTTACCAAGACAAAAGGATATGGAACAGCCCACTAGTAAGTCAATCGGAAATGATAAATTGTGGTTTTAATTAACAAGACTGTCATACCCATCAGGAATTACATAGCGTAACCTGAAGGCTCTGCAGGTATCCATTCACACTTGGAGCTGTCCTGGGAGGCACTGAGTGGTCCACGAAAGTGCAAAGAGAAAACCATGTGTCAGTGATGGACTGAGCTCCACAGAGCGCCAGGGATCCTGGACTTCTTGTGAGGTTGTGAAGTAGCCAGCTTTTAGAAACACCGAGAATTAGGGCCACTTAGACACCTAACGTTTATATACATTTACCAAAGAGAACTTTAAATCTTATGGCCAGCCTTTGCCAACCTCTAAACATGGCTAAAACTGTACTAGCAGGAGTGTCTTTGGCACCTAGGTTTCAGCCCACCAAGGCTTTAATGCCCCTGAGCTGCTTGGAGCCAAAGCCCCCCAGAAATCTCAAAGTAGCTCTCCCACCCATCCCCTCTCTCCTGGAGTGCCTGACCCAGCCCGTTTCCTGGACTGGACTTGAGAGACAGCGAGGAGGAGATCTGTGTACTTCATTTACATGTTATTAATACAGTTCCTGTTTAGCTACCTGACTGGTTCCAGGGCGTATTTAGCACCCTGGAGAATTCAGTCCTCAGCGAGGCTGCCCTTCGGTTGTCTCCGGCTGAAGAGGTAGCTTGGGCTGAGCCTCCAACCACCGAGACGTTACGTATGCGAGAGCGCATTTCCTTCAGTCGTCCTCTTTGGAGCTCTCCTCACGTTGCCTGAGAAATTAAGTATGCATCTGGACAGAAGGAGAGGAAATACGACTCTGTAGCCTGGTAATGAGGGCATTCATCAGAGATGTGGATGGGTTAGGTCAAGTCCTCGCTTCAGTGAATATTTAATTATTCTCCTTAGCATCATCACTGAGTGAGATCAGGATTCCCCCTCCCTGCCCTGTGAGTCCCACCACCTTAGCACATGGCAGGGGAGGCTTCGAGCCCTCGCTCCAGCTCTGGGCGGGTAAGGATTCCAAAACAAATCTCCTCCTGAGTACCGGCTCTAACCACTGAGCTCTTTAGTTTTAAATTGTGACAATGTGCATCTCGCTTTTTTTTTAATAAGGAATGGCTTACCCAACTGAAGTGCTTAACTTGCCCTTATAGCTGGCAGTCATCTTAGCCAGCTTTTGGGAGCTATATTGTGGACCTGCTCCTCTCACCTTTTTTTTCTAACTAATATGTGCTCATCTTGCTGGCTTTTTTGTTATTTAGTCCTTGAACCAGGACTGGAGAAGCATTTAGGCTGTGACAATTACAAATCACAAGATTACAATGTCCAGACCTCATTGGGGATGTAGCTCTGTCCCTTGCAGGATCAATCCCATTGCATTTACTCTACGGAAATTATTCATGTGTGACTACTTGCTTTAGTCAGTGTTGCATCCTGCTTCCTTCCTGGGCTGAATGCATTTTTCAAAGAGGATAAACTGAAATATTCAGACAGAGCAACGAATCATTCATTAAGGGTAACCTGGAAAGTAAAAAAGAGCATGTACATGTAACAGCTCCTCTCCTGGGATACAAATTCAGCTGACACGATGCCATGGGACAAAAGCACAAAAGGAGCTGTACAAGGGACAAACAGAACCACAATGCATCTTTCTCATCTTATTTGCAAATACATTTTCTTGACATTTGACATCAGAATTACATGAGGAAAACAGAGAATGCAAGGAATGGAGATTCCTGCTCCATCACCAACTGATGTGCTGCCCCATTCTAGAAGCCAGCAGATAATTGTGTCCCATAGCAACTGCTGGGCAGTGTAAAAGCAAAGCTCTGCTCCTGCTCCTCCTCCCATAACTAAAGTGCTCGTGTAAGTTTTTTAGCTGCTTGCGCTATATTTGGCCTGTTTGGCTGCCATCAGTTACACACATGCTGCTATCAGAAATGCGTCCTGTTGCAAACTATTCCTGGGCTGTAAGATGCTGGTTTTGAAAACGATGATTTCAAATCGAGAAAATTAAGATTGAAAGTGAAGGAATTTATTCCAGTGCCATAGTCCCACACATGAAGAGATTGATGGAAAGGGAGAAGGCCCAAGGATATTTGAAGCAGATCTCAGTTTCATACATATATGACTGATGAGGGGCGCTTGAACTGTTCACACTTGAACCAATTCTGTGATCAACAGTCTCTGATTTCTATCTTTTTCTTTTAGTCCTAATTATTAGACAATTACATTTCTGTACATTTAAAACTACATATGAAAAATATTTTACACAGACAGTTGTACTGATATAGATACAGAAGCTGAAGGGATTTCCTAAGAATAATAAAAAATGACAGTGACAAATTTTTAGATATTTCAGGACATCTGAAAAAGATTTGTGTGTCTGAAAGCTCAATTGTATTGTCCAGCTCTTTCAGTGAGTCTAATAAGTATTGTTCCTACCTCTCTTCAGATGATCAGAGCTATGAAAGCACCACTGCTACAAGTTATGATTAATAAACCTGCATGACCTACTCATGTTTACATACAGGGCTATATATTAACGAGCAGTGCAGATAACTTCCAGATAAATTTTTGCTGATATATCAGCAAAAATTAACATTCTGTCATGGTCATGCTCTCCTAAGAGAAGGAACCATTCTCCTGGAGACCATCAGACAACTCCCAGAAGGTACAGGACACATGACTAAGTCTACAGCTACTTCATCACTCAGCAGAATTTTATGATCATGTACCATGGTCCCATAAAACCACCAGTGGATGCTCTTAATACTAATCAATTTATATGGCTTTCTGCTCTGTGGGGATCAGGAAGAAAGAAGACAGAACCAAGGAACAAAATAAAAATAACTATAAAGCACAGAAAAAAGCTATCAGAGCAAAGAAAAAGAAGAGAAGAAGGGAAAAATAGTAAAAAATTTGACAATTTCCTTGGGGTATAAGAAGGCACCTGAGAATCTGTCTTCAGAAAGTCTTCCACACAAAAAGCCTGGGGAAAGTGCATTTCAGAGTCGTCAACTGGCAGATATTGAATACGTTACAATAATCATGTCACACATTGCTGAAAACCCAGATTGTTGAAAATTCAGATTGTGCAAAGAAAAGAGGAAAACCTCTACCTTTTTTTCTAGTCCTGCCTCTAAATGGAAGTCACTCTTCTCAACAGCCTTTTTACTTGAGGGCATCGGGAAAGGAGGGAACAATTCTCTCTTGATCTTAAAGGTTTTTGTGGTAGAAACTATTCTCTTTTTATTTAAAAAATAACTTGTTGATGATTTTTTTCAACACAGGTAGCTGAAATTATGTTTCAAATACAATGCATCAACAATTCTTATTAAATGATATTTCTATCTCCCAATAAACATGAGAATTTAATTACATGTCTTAGTTACACAGAGTGGTCATCTTCACTAAGTTTAAAAGTTCATACTGGTAGGGAAATGCATTATGAATACATTCACCCCTCTCAGAAGCCCATGTTCTCAGTCTCTCACAATAAATAACCTAGCTTTCAGAAAAATAACAAGAAAAATTGCAGAAAATTTTGAAAGCATTTTTCTTTGGCATTACAAAAATAAACTGAACATTATTGTTGTAGTTCTTTTTTGAGGTAGGATGTAGAATAGCCTGACTTATATTACCTTTTTAACAGTGAAGCAGATATGAACTATTTGCATCAATTTATCATCCCAGAATTTAGCACACTGATCCAGTTGGGTTCATGTGGCAGATTTCACATGGCTTCATTGCAAGGGGAAACACTTTTGTTCTTTGCAGTTAGAATTCCAGCCGTAACAGACCATTAATATTATGATGTGCTTGCATTTAATTTACTTGGTTTTCAAGAGTACAAAAACAGTACTGGAAAATAAAGAAGATACGCATGATTCTGATGTGAATGTTTCTAGATGTGAGATCCAAGTAAATTATTTGAATGCATGTAATTGAGTTTTCTTATATGTAGGTGTGATCATGCATTCAAATAAACATGCAGTTCTTTGAATGGGTAATCACTGGGAAAATAGCACAGCTGCATTTACTTCAGGGTGTGAAGCTCCTGATCTTTTGCAGATATGGAAAGCTTTACATCATGGTATATCAAATATTTAGAATTTGATTCTGTAAGTGCTCTGTGTTTGGAAATCTGATGGTTTTCAGTGAAAGCCCTGATGCAGTATGACAAACTCTGCAAGATTAGTAGCTCACCAGAAAATACAGTTTTCAGATGCTTTAAAATATACATTTGAATTGTTTGCAAAATATTCCAGAGAGTACAGAACAGTTAGATCATATATGATTTTTCTTTAATGGGAATATTGTGTGTAAGACCTAGTTCTAATAGCAATTACTAAATGACATAAGAGAAGATATGTACAAACTTGTTTTTTCTGCGTTAGAGGTCCTTGACCTTTCATTGGTTTAAGTATAGACACTGTCAGACACTGTAACCTGGAAATGTTTCTAGATGCCTACCTGGCAAGTCTTGTTCAGTTAACTCATCATACATGGTTAGAGGAGATTCAATAAAGTTTTGCAAACTTATTTTCTATTGTGCTTTTAATATATTTTAGGCATGTCAGTATATGTATAGTTCACATTAAAACTTTTGAAACAATAACAATTGGCAATGGAAATAACTTTCAACTCTACATCACCATATCAACAAAGTAATTCTTTTTTATGTGTGCATATAAGTCTCTATAAGTAGGACTGAACATACACTGGAAGTATCTCATGCTGTAGTAATTATTAATGCTTTCTTGACAATGCATTATACTGATTTTTAATTTGCGTTAGTTCTTCTCTAATGTTCTTTCCAGCTGTTGGCTGTCTCTTGAAGGAGGGCTACTTTATGCTTTCGTTGGACCTGCAGCTGCTGTTGTCTTGGTAAACATTAATATAATTTCCAGTATTTTCATATGAAATTGTGGAATGTGGTATTTAAATTATAAAATCTTAGCTATAGAGTAGCATTACATTTTGCTGTAAATACTGAGCTCAGTATTGTTTAAAACACCTTCAGTATTTTGAATGTGTAATTCACTTAATTGGATCACTTCTTTATGCTGGTTATCTCTCCATGTTTACACAGTAAGCTGTGAAAGAATAAGGTACTGATTAGTGGCACAGACACCTTGTTACAGGCATCACTGAGTTATTATCAGTGGCATCTACGCAATTGTCACTGCCTTGTGAAACTGGGTGACAGCCTTGATAGAGTGCTGCTTGGCAGCGTATAGCTGTGCCAGCAAAAGCCACAGGAGGAGTGGGACCAGCCAGCAAGTTCTCCATGGCTACTGCTTGTGAAGGCAAAGAAAAAAATCATCATAGCTGGGAAGTGTTACGCACTTGTCTATAAATCTTCCACATCTCCGGGATGTAGGATTCACTTTGTCTAGTTGTAGACATCTGCAATGTAGATTTCTGCATCTAAGCTAGTTATCCCAGCCATATTTCATTGTCAGTGGAGAAAAATCCACACTTTTAGGGCTCAAACCATCAGAAGTGTTTCAGGCATCTACTTCGGGGTAAGATGAATTGCACCCTACATGTGCCATCAGCTATCAGTCATCTGCTTTGCAATAATTTGTTTAGCATTTTTCCCTTACAGATTTTAAATCTAATTCTTTCTGCTCCACCAATTTTGTAGTAGGATAGCTCTATCAACACTGGTTATTTCTGATTTTCCCTTGCAAAAGGGAATCGGACTTGGTAGTCATCAAGGATATAGGCATTTAGCTACATAGATTTTCTTGAAATGGATGTTTACTACTCCCACAGAGTTTGTCTCATCATTGCCTGGAGTCAAGCCAGGATCCTTTTGTACAACTCACAGTCCCTGTCATGATAGAGGAGCCAAGGATGTTTACAAAAAGCCAGTAATAATTTTCACATGGAACTGTATGTTCTCTGTGTAATTGGCAAGCTTTGTTCAGAGCTGTTTGGAGTTCACAGTCGCAGTTTGCCCTACCATTAGCTGGTAGCTGTGGAAGGAGCTGTTCCATGCAGCCACTTAAGCCTAAGTGTACGAAGCAAGAGAATAATATAGCATCAGCTGAAAAATGTAAATGCTGAAAATAAAGTGATAATAGGAAAAGCTGGAAAAGAGTTGGCCGGGCACACTGGCAACAATTAGGTATTTTGGCACTGGTCTTGCAAAATCTGTTTGAAAGGAAAAAAGGATTACCCTTTTCTAATTAAAAAAAATGAGGAACATTTATTTAATAGATTCAAAACTTGGTATTACCTCTTTGCAGGCCATGCAGAGACAGGTTCATAGAGTTCAGTTCAATAATACAAATGGATAATAACAGTCATTAAGTTGTCCATTAAATGCCATTAGTATGTCCATTAAGTGCCAAAGTCTGGCTACTGAAGCACTTGAATGCTTTTTTTGGGTTAGGTCTTCAACCCAGGTATGTGATCATAACACCATTTACTTTAATGGCGCTAAACAGACTTACCCAGGCATTCATCTGGCCCACATAAAAAAGGAAACGAGTCAAACAAGGCTGAAGACTGGCATTTTGGTGAATGACATAGACAATGACTAATGTGCAGGAGGATATGGAAAACCACGGGCTGGTTCTGCCTAAGTGGGAACACCCACGTGGACTGAAAATGCCTAAAAAGGAAGATGGTTGCGGTCATCGTGTGCTCTGACTAGCTCGTCCCTGTGCGCACAACTCAAATGCGGTGGGTTTCCTGGAACAGGAGATGTCATTGCAATTAAAACTGAGGAAATATTAAAGCTGTATTACTCAAGTTTCTGGCCAGCAGAGACATACGCGTATGACTTGATACCAGGCGTAATTCAAGATTCAAAAATAAGCCTGTTGCAGTGTACGTGTGTGTTACCCATTTGAGAATACACACTTTTGGCATGCTCAGGGACAGTGTTACACACATTCTGATGGAGTACTTGGAAGTGTAACAGGAGGCATTTTGCAGGCCTGTGAGAGCCTTTTTCTGAAGTAACAGGATACAGTATTTTCTTTCAGTGTCTGAAAGATCAACTGTTTGTTTTCTGTTTGACAGGTCAACATGGTGATTGGCATTTTGGTATTTAATAAACTTGTTTCCAGAGATGGAATCCTAGATAAAAAACTCAAACACAGAGCGGGGTAAGCAACAACTGGGTTATTTTAAAGCATATTAAAATTGTATCGACAATTTTCAATTACAGATATTTGCCAAAAATGCTTTTGATTGTGCTTTGATCTTCTCTATCAGTGTAACAGTGTGTCTAACAGATTCCATTCATCTCAAAAGCTGCTGTTGCATTATCCTGAGGGAATGCAACTAAACAAACTAAACATAATAAAACACAAGTACAATAGTATTAAGTTAGTAAGAATGAGGATTAAACAAATCTCAGCGGAGGTTTCACAAGAATGTCACACACGTAAAGTTGTTGCAGTTAGGAAAACAGTTTTATGAACTGTGTGTACTGAAGGAACCGATTATTTTTGTCTGGCTGTCAACTTTAATTATTACAGTGGGAAATGTTACTCATTTCTGTAAACCGTTATAAAATATATTTTACAGCAATGTATGCCTCACTGAGGTCAATGCTTTTCTGCCATTCTGACTATGCGAAGAATTTGCCTTTGTTCTTACATCCATATCTACATAGATACATGTTCTAAATTAGTGCAACAGAAGTTCAAAGTAAAAAAACAGGTTTTAAAAGCAAAAAAAAGAAAAAAAGGTAAATGGAAATTCTGTGTTATTGATTATTTACTTGCATTTACATTCAAATTCTGCTTATTATCATAAGAAGAAAGGATTATGACAGTGGTGGTATCAGAAACTCTTTTTCAGTGGATGACAGTGATTTGAAGTACTGCAGCAGCAAACATAGATTCATTCCGTATTGGAGAAAAACATTTCACAAGTACTTCATCACCTTCTTAATGCTTATGAAAGTATATTTAAATTTGCATAATCATTTTTTACAGCTACATATTCTAGTCTTGTCTTTTGGGCCAGCTTGCAGTTAACACCACCAATATCTACGTTTCTAGCGATGATAAGCAATGGTATCCTTATTTTACTGTGTATTACTGCTATGGGTGAATTTATTACAGCTTCATTTTGAATTATTTTATCATTTCACTAACAGTAACATTCCTAATAAGTTCAATTCACTGGTTAGATCAGCAAATTTATGATAAATACCTCCACTGATGTGGTTTGCATTTAATATTAATTCAATTAAATCTTTCTGGTTTTCAGCTCTTTCACCATTATTCTGACAAATGTGTGCCAAAAGCTTTCATTTTGTTTCTTCTCTTTTCCTCTTTTTTCATGAGAAAGTATTAAGTTCTTAACCTTACTTTTGTCTACATTACTTCGTCAACATTCTTAACTGTGTAGTAACACTGATGAAATCTAGAGTATTATAAAAATAATCAAATTATTTCAAGAGCAGTAATAACTTAGTAATCACCCATTCAAATTCACAAATTCCAGTGATTTAAAGATTTGGAGCAGCCACGGGTTTGGCTTTGTACATTGTCTAAGGATATCCAAGCTTAGACTTAACTGCATTTTTTTTTTTTTTTTGAGCTATTCAGTTGTTGGCTATAGAAATCTATTTGCTTATAGTCTGCTTTCCTGATGAAACAAATAACTTGCTTTCTAACAGTGCGCGATTTAGTGAAGAGTATTTTATTTTAAAGGAAATGGATAAAGAACTAGAAATTATTCTGTCAGAAACAATCCGGCTATTCTGAGAAAGCATGGAGATGCCCTAATCGAGAAACTATCGTAACTTTTGTGATAGTACGAGATGGTGGCTTGGCAACAGCATTCCTTGGTACTCCTTGGCAGATGAAGAGTCTGGAGTCATTCTTTGGGGCATAGAAACGGGTGCAGCATTTGTCCTCTGGTAGAAAGGACATTGCCACTCGTTTCTCAAATATCTCTCGCCAGTCGTGCTCAGGGAGGCAACTTCGTTCTTTCTGGCAAACGTTGGACCTGTGCAGGTCAAAAGTTCAGCTGTAGACATCATTTATATAGGATTTAAAGCAGTGAATGGGGCAAAATATACTAACTCCGTATGGTTTTTTCCACCTTAATAAGCATATGGAGAATCAACAAGTGTCTTCATGAATGTCAATTGTTTTCCTGCCATAAGGGGTAGCACACATATATGCCCAACCAGAAGGATTATATTTGGTCTATATACACATCAAGTTCTATTATATGCAAGATCCAGAACAAATCTACAGAGCTAAAGAGAATAATCCAATCTGATGACGTTGAAGTATTGCCAAGCAAAGATGGAAAGTATTTTCCCAAGCTTAGGTTAAGCCTACCCAAGGCATTTTTCTGGTTCATTCATTAATGTAGATCTCTAATTGGTGTAAACTGACGTGGATTCACTGAGTTCTTTTTGCACCCCACAATCACCCTATACAATGTCATGGTTCTCACTAGTTTCTTAGGGAAAAAAACTACATTTTTATGGAAAATATGCTGCACTTTTTAAATGGAAAGTCATCATTTTGTTTATCAAAATGGAAACCACTGGAGTTCAATGTTGGTTTGGGCACTATGTTAAAAATCTTGTGAATGCTGGGTTTGGCAATAAAAAGGAGTTCTCTTGATTGAAATAACAGGGAAAAAACTGAAGTGTTATCCATCTTCAGCACGTTGACCACTTTCCAGCTGGGAATAGGTAAAGCACCCTTCCTGTCGCATCTCAGTCAGCTATGGTTATTCCTAGTTCTGATAGCAGAAAGAGCAGGAATAGCGAAAGTCTTTATTTAGTCAACTCAGGAAGCCGAATGCATGATGTATGTAAAAGAAAATTTAAATTCCAGGTTTTGCCCTTTAACTCTTCTGGCAGGTGCTGAGGTACAATTGTCCATACAAAATGCTTTGAGCTTAATGCTTATGTACTGTGTTTTATTAAAATGCAAAACAGGTCACCCTTTTTTTAGTACCAACTGATATTTATTTCATCAAATTCCATACATTTCAAGCCCTGTATTCAGACCTTCATATGGCATGAATAAAATCAATCTAGATGTTAGTGGGCCATTCAGATCACCAGTACAAATCTGACTGTACGGTACGCCCGTACTGATTTGATGCTTGAATACATTTTGCAGGTTTCTTTCTCTGTTAATGTTCTGTAACTGTACATACTTCATATTCCTCCTTTGCCTGTCCTATACTCCTTCTCAAGCAAGTTTGGATACAACTCTCTTAACAGGTCTGAATAGAGGGATTTCACTTTGTGTGTCTATCCTAGCACGTGCTTATGTTTACTTCAGTGTACTGAGCGGTTTTGATCACTGGGCATTTGGGGCCTTTTTTAGCTTAAATGGAAGAAATAGAGTCTGCATGAAATGAAGCCCCATAGCATTAACGTTTAAAGCTAACAATAATGTAAAGTACAAAGTACAGTTTTGCAACAACATAGAGCATTCATCCTGAATAAGTCTACTTACTTTTTCTGCATGACATCATATTTAAAAGCTAAATTTCAGTAGCAACGTTTTTTGGTGACAATTCAATATTTTGTTCTTTTTGTGGGTGTTCTGTTTGTTTGCAGTCAGATGAGTGAGCCTCATAGCGGTTTGACGCTCAAATGTGCCAAGTGTGGAGTAGTTTCAACAACAGCTTTGTCAGCCACCACCGCCAGTAATGCCATGTTAGTCCTGATCATTTACATCTTCTTGTTACAAATCTTATACAGTGCATGTGAGACAATAGTTTGATGATGACTACTGTGTTTGCTAACACTGTATAGAGTGCTGAGCACGTTTAAATACTTTTTAACAAAAGAAAAAAATGCAACTGTGTTTATTAACTGAATACAGGATATTCTTTAGAACATAAAGTACGACATTGTTACATTCTTGTCTGTGATTTTCAAGTTAACTTGATAAAGTGCCATCCTTAAATATGTTTTATTTTAATAGTGAGCTTTTAATCATTTTTACAATATTACAATGCTGCTTTTCTCTTTTTTTTTCAATAGGGCATCCCTTTGGAGTTCCTGTGTGGTGTTGCCACTTCTAGCCCTGACTTGGATGTCTGCAGTTCTGGCCATGACAGACAAAAGATCAATATTATTTCAGATACTTTTTGCAGTATTTGATTCGTTGCAAGGCTTTGTTATTGTCATGGTCCATTGTATTCTCCGAAGGGAGGTGAGGAATGGCTTCCCAGTTTTCTAAAGGGCTGTGCTCCTGTTAATCTCTCAACTGCTCTTTAATGTTATACACAGCTTGCTCTGCAGAAATATATTTCAGAGAGAGAGAAAAGTATTTTGTGGTGAGATGTACAGGAACGAGGGGAAGATCAGTTAACTCCAGGCACAGAATATCAGTTTCAGTATAAAACTGTACCCACTTAATTAAAGGTGGCTTTTAATCAATCCCAAGTTCAGTTTATTTCTAAGTGTTAGGCTTTCCCAATATTGTGAGTATAGGGAAATGCTAACATGAATGCCCTTTTCCTGAAGACCAAAAGCTATAGATTTCTGCAGTCTCTAAAACGGATTCAAACACAAAATGATTTCTGCTTATACTGTCCCTGAAAGAGGACACAAGGAGGTGAGGTGTTATGTTGGGGAAGATCTACCCTTTTGGTTCTACAAGCTCAGGAACATACTTAAGGTAACATCCGTAAGTTATGAGGACAGTGAGGACGAAGGCAGATGAATGCTTTGAGAACAGCGAGGAGAAGCTAGTACCCCAGCCTGTCCTTCACAGCTCAGTGCCGCCCACCGCAGAATCCATCACCACTGACATCTGATGTGCTCTTTAATCTGGCTCTGGTGGCAGCTTCTCTAAGCTATCTAACCTGCTAACGAGCCCTACATTTTTATTGAGCTAGGTTTGAGGGCAGCAACACAACATCTTTGCTGGCAGATCTGTGGTAGCAGGACTGTCTATCAAAAATGAGCAGGTGGAGAGCAATAACCTGGTCCACCTGCATACTATACATTAGCCATTTATCAACTTCAGGACATTTACCACACCAGTAAACCAAATTACACTGGCTAGCATGGTTCCTTGTGATTGGTAAGAGTTATTTGAAAGCACTTCAGGACTAAAAAAACAGGAAGATGTTTCAAGAAAGGTTTCTTGTCAATGCTGAATGAGGAATCTCACACAGTGGTTTCCCTTTCCACCATTCACACCCTTTAAACATTGAAAGTCACTATATTCATGAAAAAGAATTACGAGTGACATGTTTCAGTCTTTCAGTAGTGCACCACTTTGCATGAACTTTATATCACTAACCTACACAGTATGCGTATGTGATTATCTTATCAAATAATTAAGTTTTCAATTTTTAAGGGAAAAGTTTATCAATATCTTGCAGAAATTAGCACCTGCCATTGTGCTGACTCCATCCCACTTTATTCAAGCTCTTAGAGGCTATGAACTTTTGGTTTTCTTAGTTTATCAGCTTTCATAGTGGAAGGGGTTTACTTCCTTTAGTACCTTTTCTTTTTTCTTCTTTTTTATTTGTTTTTTTTTTGTTCCCTGAGGATAAAAATATGTGCAGAATAAGAGATAATACTCAAGACAGATCTCTTTTATGTAGAACTGTCTTGCTATCCCCTTATTTTCTACAACATTTTCTTTCCTGGTATGATTTACACCTATGAAAGAGGGTATTCTCATCTGTAGAATGGAAAACCTTCATTTCACATATGCTTTTACTAAAATAGTAAGACACTGCAACTATTTTCAGTAGAAGGAATGGCAGTTCCATACTGACTTTCCTGTCTACGAAATTTGTATTTCCTTTGTGATATATTAATTAGCTTGGAAAGGGCATACTACCTCCCCCTTATTGTCCTGAGGAACCATTTTTATTTTGAAATATATATCTTTAGCTCAAGGTTGCAGATGAAACCTTCCAAAACAAAGTAGTATAAACAGTATTATCTTTATAGAATCATAGAATATCTCAAGTCAGAAGGGACCTGTAAAGATCGTTGAGTCCAACCCCCTGCTCCTTGCAGGACTACCTAAAACTACGCCATATGACTAAGAGCGTTGTCCAGATGCTCCTTGAACTCTGACAGGCTTGGTGCCATGACCAACTCCCTGGGAAGCCTGTTCCAGTGACCAAACACCCTCTCAGTGAAGAAACTTTCCCTAATGTCCAACCTGAACTTCCCTGAACTTTAAGATGAAATTGAACATGCATCTTCCCACAATGCCCCAAGCCTTGAAATGAAGACAGGTTCCCT